>NC_080715.1:14874572-15109572 GCF_019097595.1 Hemibagrus wyckioides
AGGAACTCTATGAACTAAAACGAACGAAATAACTAAAAAAAAATTAATGAAAACTGAATGTAAGATTATAGTAAAAGTTTAAAAAATTAAACATTGTGATTATTGTTATGCGTTGAGAAACTATGTGCACTACGTGCGCCATAATTGTAGTAATCGTGTATTTATGTATATAATAAATATGCAAGTTAAATACCGTAAAATCGTAAAAATGTTCAGATTAATTTACTCTGAGTAATTACAACTATATTTTTTCTATTTAAACGTTGGTGATAAAAACGAAGAAAAACGAAATTGAAAAATCGCCGAACACCTACCGCCCTTGCTTGGTTATAATCATTTCGGTCTGATGTCGATGAAACTTCAGCCATAGTGCCCTGTTGCACAGGTAGATTTGTGCTTTACCGGGTATCAGTCCGGCCTGTGCCGAGCTGAACTGGTAGAAAGCGGCGCCTTGGTACGCGTGGCCGTACTGCTGCGCGTACGGGTAGCCGGCGCTCGGGTAGCCCTGTGGTGAAGTGTTACTCAGCAAACTGTTGTAAGCTCCGTTCGTTATGACAGGATGATGCGCCATGTAGCGACTCGGGCTTCCGATGGAAAATGCCGGGTGCGCTGGTCCATGCTGGCTGGGGTATGGGAACATGGCGGCGGGGCTGGCTGAGAGCGGCTGAGTTTGGCTGGACTGTGACAGGAGATACCTTTCTCCAGCAGATCCATCGAAGTTGTGACGAATGTCAGCGACTCCGTCGAGCGCTGGAGAGAGTTTGCCTCTCTGCACGTCTCCCGACGAGTCCTTAGAGTCGGCAAAATTGTCCGCCTCTGACTGATTCGTCATCCCAGCGGAGTTTTTTTTCAGGGGTGAACTTCTCTCCAGGTTGTCACGAGCAGATGTAATAGGATGGCCGTGCAAGGCGAGATCAGAAACCTCTGAGTTTGGGTAGCCACTGCCCACACTCAAACATTTCTTGGAGAGCGCGAGAGCTGGCGAGATGCAGTGCTCGAGCTGCATAGCTCTCGACGACGGCAAGCGGCAATTAACGCGTGCGACGTGAGACCGCAGGCTTAACGCCTCGCGAAGTTAACCCGGGAGAGAAAAAAAAACGCCTTCCCGCGGTCGGAGCTACTTTGCGCAAGAAAGCAAATCAGCCAGTTGACACTACCTTTTGCAATCGAGGGGGCTTTCGCTTTTCATTCCTGCCGCCTGCATCGTTAATGAATCGACTTTTGCTATTGGTTAACACGTGACAGTAATTTAATTAGACAGAACTTAATTAGGATAATCAAGGAGGCCCTTCACGCCACAGTGTATTCGCTTCTTGTGGCCAGTGATGTTTGTACACTGAAACTTGTGAAAACTGGGACTGGTGTAAATTTAGCTACTGCACAAGACAATAGTTTGATACGCCAAAATCATTACAATTACAAAATAATGGTAACAATCATAACCATTTTCATTGCCAATTATCAGTAATTACTGACCATCACTAATGCAATGTTTATACGGCATACCATTACAATGTAGATAAAATAATATTTCTTGATGATTAGTTTTATAATATATTTATTCCGTGAATAATTCTGCACACCTGAATCTACTCGTTAAAGGCGTAATAGTAAACACACCGTGTACGAGTCAAACGAAGCTTTATCATTAAAACAAGATAAAGTGCCAAGCAATGCGTTTCATCTCTTAAGATTTTGTGATGTGGCGTGAAACTGCCAGCTTTCTTTGTATATATATTTACTACTCCCCATGGGGAATCAATAATTTATCTGAGTGGGCTACTTCAGGTTCTGCATTAGAGTACACAACACGCGCACTCCAAAAAGGACTCATAAATAATAATAATAATAATAATAATAATAATAATAATAATAATAATAATATCATATTGTTTTTGCTTTAGCATGCATACAATAATATTAGAAAATTGAAAAGATCAACTGTAATTTGAAATCCAGTTCTATTTCAGTAGGAACCAAGGTAATTAATATGCATTAGTAACTCAAAAGCAAAAATTTACAGATACTATAGGAAAATACCTCATACAAAAGGAAGAGCATTAAAAATATATATTTAAAAAAAATGTTTGGTGATACTGACGTACGCATCAAGGAAAAGATTTTGTTTTAGTTTACTTTTTCGAGCAGCATTCCTCACAATGTCCATGCCTGACAGAGGACCAAAATTTGTCCTTTCATCCAATAAGAATAACATTTTTAATTCGCATTAAATTTATGTCGCCAGTTTGACGGTGAACAGTGGCTCTCCCAGCTACATCTCATTAAGTGCTGTTTATGTTATGAGTGTCCAGATTTCTTCTCTTTCTATTTCTGTTTTATTTTCTCCATGCTTCCATACTCCTTCTCAATCAACATTTTCAACAATCCTACATATGTGTATGGTCATATGTATATGAAGCGTCCAAGACGTTTACACATGCGGTTAGCAGATCTTTTTTTTTTTGCAAAGACATTGTGTTTCATTATATGCCATAGGCAGGGTGGAACCTGGATGGGATGTAAATAGCTCCTGATCGACTAGAACCCAAATTTTTAACCTGGAATGCGCGCGCATTTATGAGTGTAAAACAGCTCGGGTGAGTGTGAGCGCGGGGATGCGCGCCGAGGTGAGCGGACCTGCACTTCTAATGAACAGGCTTTCCGTTTCCGAGGCTAACAAGAAGGGTCATTAGAAAGGGGCAACTGGGTCCAGCAATCTATTCTCAAGGAACGTGCAAGCACAGGCTTGCCTGCATGCGCCTAACCAGCTGAATGAGCGGCTATCTTCTCCTTCTCATTATTCCCTCCGCCCTCTCTCTCTCTCTCTCTCTCTCTCTCTCTCTCTTTCTCTCTCTGTCTTGCCCGCTCTTTAATAAGCCTTTAACCAGACTTAGGCCTTACCGCTGCAGTCCTTATTGTTGACTCACCCAGCATGTATGTCTTGCCTTAAAGAAGTTGTTTTTCTTCCGACCTGTTATTCACCTCCTCTTCTTTTGTTGTGCATTAGACACCCCCCCTCCCTCATACCACCCCCCTCCCCCCCATCTTGTACTTTGCACTTATTAGCTCAGCCAGTGGCCGTAACCACAGAGAAAGGGCCTGGAGGGGGATTATCAATGCCAGGGCCAGTGCTGTGTCCCTCAGGGCATCATTGTGTGGAACACACAGCTTTTGCATCCTCAGGTGGGCATAAACACACGCCACTGACCCACGCACACAGGTGATGTGTTTCTCTGGTGCTTGCACATTACTCTAATTTGTTTGAGTGGTGCATTGTGCTTTTAATTATATGTTTGTGATATCTGTATTAATTATGTTTTACAATCTAAGTATTGGCCTAAATGTAATTAGTAACCTGTTATTTGCAGCCATTAGATTCTGCAGTTCTATCCTAATCAGTTCCATAAGAACGAAGCAAACTAAGCAGTCGTATGGACTATACAATAAGATGGTACTCAGTATGGAGAGTTTCATAATGGACACATTCTACTGTGTTGTAACGAGGCCTAATCTAATAACTACAGTGTCAGTGGCTCCAACTCAGAGTAGTAAATGAAACCCCAGTTTTCCAGTGATATTCAAAGAACCTCTAATGTGTCACCATTGTGAACAGCTTGAGTAAGTGACTTCAGGCAGGGAGGTGTTTGCTTTTGGTTTACCTCCTGGAGCCATCATGTTGGCATTGATCAGTCGTAAGATGCCAATAACCTGCTATATGAACAAGCCAAATGTCAGATCCTCTTATCAGCCTTGCAGAACCAGACATGTCCACTAAACCTCTCCACATCTGCCTGAGGCACAGTGCCAGCAGGCTTCACAAGCCACTTTACCTCAGGTATGCTTAAACCACTGAGCTAAGAAGGTCACATTGGCACTTTTTTATTACTAATGAAAAATAGGGCAGTTACCTAAAAGAAAATCAGGTAACTCTCTTTCAACTCTAGTAGTAAAGGAAAATGTTTGGTGCCCAGGTCTAAACTAATCACTGTCAGTAGCAGGAAGAGGAGGTTGCTGTAAGTGAGCACCAGCCCAGGGACTTTACCTAATGCCCGCTCTGTCACATCAATGACGGGATCATCGCACATCGAATGACAACAAAATTATAGCCAGGCTGGATATGGGGACAGAGGAGGCTGCCCCAGTCACAAACGATTGCTTTCTGTGAGCATGAAAGAGAGACTGTACAGAGTAAACACAGTACTGACAGCAGAGAGATGAAAAGCAAGAGCTCAAGGTTATTTGTGATTCATGGCAGGTAGTGGCTTATATTACAGTGTCAATAAAAATTTAATGGGAATGCATTTAAGATGGCCCTTAAGTTATTTATAAGTTGTTTGCTGAATGCAATATTGAAAAAAAAAAAAAAAAAAAAAAAATATATATATATATATATATATATATATATATATATATATATATATATATATATATATATATATATATATATAAAAGAATAAAAGAAAGTCCTTTTTAAAAATATTTCTCACTTTTACAGTGCCAGATTCCTCTCGGCTCCACTAATTATCTCATTAATAGTGTGGCTCCATTGTTTGCTATTAACATGAATTCTGACCGCTGTGGTGTCCTGTGGCTGGGTCGAGGCCTGTCACAAGGCATCAGGCAGCTCTTTGGAAAAAGGAGATGGGAGGTGGCCTGGTGTGGGCTGTGCGGACAGTTGTGGCTTTTAAAGCCTTATTAGCCTGAGTGGATCAAAGCCAGACCTGTATCATCCCCCGAGACACACTCCTACACCGCTCATTATTGATGTCCTTTTAGGTCCTCTGCTCAGGTGTCACTCATGTCTCTGTCAGAGCTGCCTTGGCTTGGTACAGGAGCCAGATTTTCTTGCCACACACACACACACACACACATTCAGGCATGAACATAGTGACAGGCTTCTGACTGTTCATTGACCCTCACTGCACACTTTCATTGCTCATTTGATATAAAATTGAAGCTGAAAATAAAAATAAAAATTTTGTATGAGATAGGTTATACTGTTCTGATTTTCAGAAAAATAGCACTAATTGCCCAAAACACTAACAAAATTGATGCTTTAAATTGCAGTTGGAACATTCTGTGGAAAATGATTAGAAAATCACATGACTCTATTGTATTTGTTATAGAATATAATAAACAGCAAATACATTCTCTTTCCCCTCAAACTGTTATTATTATTTTTATTATTTGTCCTTTTAACATTACAAATTCTGTTAGCTTAGTTAAAACAAAAGATTATTGCAACTAATGAGGAATCATTTAAATCATCCAAACATCTAACCATTTCTTCCTTCTATTGGACAGAATCACCTGCCATTATATTGGAAAATTACAACAACGGTTTCATCTTCAGACCAGCTGGGATTTGGAAAATAGATGGCCAACAACAGAGATGAAACATTCAGTCATTCTCATATTTTAATAAACCAGGCTTCTCTAAATTAAGAACATTCCACAGTGCCAATGATATACTGGCATACATTCACCAAGTCCTGATTCTCAAAGGAAACCCAGTGAAAGGCAGTACAATTTGTGTGCAGGCAGTGGAGTCCATAAGTATCACTGGAGAGTAATGCAATATTTGCTGATTTGTCTCTGTATCCCAATAAATTGGATTTTAAATGAAACAATCACCATGTGGTGCAAGTGTAAAACCGTTAATTCCTGGGGCTTTGCATCTACAGTATGCTTGGTGAATCATCTAGGTTATGTTGCATAAACTGAATTGCTGTTCTGTTCTAAGAGCCTTTCATCACATCTGAGTTTCGATAAAGCAGACAAGTCAGTGTGCATGGTTTCTAAATCTCACTGAGTGGAAAAGTTATGTAGTGAAATTGGCTGCTGAAAACATGTTCTACATTATGCATTACAAAGCTTTCTTCAGAGACAAAGAATAATCAGGAACATAATAGCAACCAAGAGTAATCAGTACATGATGCTTTACTCTGTTGTTTAAAATTCTCAACAAATTCCGGAATAAAAACTTGATAAAATATAATGACATTTTTACATGCAGGTTAAGAAGAACATCAAATTGTAATATACTAAGCTTTGCTATCATTTTGTTTCCAAGTTGGGACAATTCATTAATGAGCACTGTTTGACTAAAGTCAGTTTATGAGGTAAGTGAATTGGAGTCATTAACTGCAAAACAAACATTAATTAGGACAACGACAGAAGACACAATAAAGTTTGCCAAAGCCTCATTATACTGACAATATTTTAAGTTTACAAATAACAAACTAAGGTGCTTTACAGCCACTCAACCTTATTGTGCATTAAAATAACACTAGTACAGACATTCACAGAGGTTTTGCCCACTGAACATAAGCAGCAAAAAAATGGATTTTCACCTGACTTTTCGCTAATTAACCAATAGCCTAAAAAGGACAAAAAAATACAAAATATTAACTCTTACTTTCATGAGTTGTCTTGATTTTCAAGTTTATATGAGTTTATATGAGAATTTGTAGATGCAATTACCATTTAAACACAGAGATATGCAGTATTAGGGTCAAGAGATCTCCTAAATCCATATTGAATGAATTGATTGAATATTAATACATTTGTAGGCATAAATGAAGTGAACATCACATATGCAACATTTTACATGCCATTATTTAAAGAATTTCAGATCAATTTGTGAACTGAAATTGAGCTAAAACGTGTCTCTGCATTTATGTTGATTAAATCAATAAAAATTACAGCAATATAAAAACATGCTATATATTTTTTTTCTTTTAGCTGTTCTCTTTTTTTTTTCTTTGAACACATGCAGCACCCTGAACCTGGCCTGGATGTTCACAAGTATTTTTCTTTGCCTGAGCCACACGTTACATACAACAACATTTAGTCATTGCCCTCTCTAACATCTGATTTCCAGTAGCGGCATCATCATTCAGAGTGGCCAAAAAGAACAAAAAGCATTAACAGTACCAATGAAATGAGTTGTTTGTTGAGTTGCATGATCTGTCTACACTAACTACGATTAGTAGTCTGTGACTTTGAACATCACTGGAAAATGGTGAGTGAGAAAAGAGACACTTGTTCTTTTACTTTTGGGGAGATAATAGCCAAACTGATTATGTTTCAGATTTTTTTCTTCTCCTATTGAACTACCATACACTAGACTAGCAATGTCCGAAGATATCAGGCATGACCGCTGACTTCTCACAGGAATAATGAAAATAGAGCAGCAAACAATAAATTAGCACAAATTAAATGCTAACCAAATTACAAATATTTCGATATAAACACATTTAATTTGCTTCAGGGTGATGTTTTCTTCTAATACTATATGCCGGCTATCATTTCTACTGTATACTGTTTAAAAATCATTCGCAGTGACAGGCCTGAGAACTGAAACAATTTAAAAGCTCTAGGAATTATAGGCTACTTATAACAACCATATTGCAAAGGATTATTGCTCTGAAACATAGTAAGGATTTTATATCAGTTAGAGAGGGAAGAAAAAGGCTAATGTCCCAACTAAAACATCTTTTATCACCAGCTTCAGGCCTGTTAGCGACTGCTTAGTTTGTTGCCAGTCTCTTTAAATATTCAGTGAACTATATGACCCGTGGAGTGCAGCTGGGCTTTGCGACCATTTTGTTCTTTCTGCTGCCATGCACTGTCAGACGTCTACAAGTGAAGAATATCTGCCACTGTCCCCTGCAAGCCCCTGGGCATTAAAAATTCAGGTTATCTCTACTTTTTAAGCCATTTCAGATGAAAAGTGCAGAGAAATGAAACTGACTTATGCCAAATGAATATCAGTGGATTGCTGTGATTTTGCCTCTGATGTTTGTAGGGTTGAAATTATTTATAAAACATCAATTTTTGCTTACGGCATGAAGCGTGCACATTTCCCTTTAGACCCCTTGGAGAATTTCAACGTATTTGGTCTGAAGTAAAATGAGACAGAAACCTGAGCTTCTGGATTGTTCGCATTAAGTGTGTTCACTTGTCACACGCCGAGAAAGCAGCTTTGACTGAAGCGGTGATTTTAAACAATATTTGTATTTTTAAAATATGACTTGACAAAATAGCAGTTACACACAACTATACAAATACATATATACACAATATATGCATAAATGTACTTACACTTAACAATAAATCAAGCTTATCTGGATATGTTCATGTTTGAAAGGCAGATATGGCATTTGCTAATCTAAATCTTATTCATAGTTGTAAAAGCGCCAAAAGGAGCAGAGAGCAAAAATAAGAGAGAGTAAACAATATCAGGCTGGTGAGACATCTTGATTTAACTAGCTAAGCGTAGCAGCAGGCCAGAATGCCTGACTCAGTTAAAACGCAACAGCAGGTGAAAGGCCCTCAGCTCGGCTTCTAAACTAAGAACGTCTCATCCTGTTAAATATTATGATGTTTAGAGGCTCGCTGTTACTTTTTACACTGTATAAATTTAGCTCACAGAATAATGACCGGGTATGAAAGATTAGAATTACACCTTCCCACAGCAATCATATGTTTTAACCCTGTGGGATTAGTCTTGGATGATCGTGCTCAAATAGACTTATTTTTTAAAGGCTTTTGGAGCACTTGTCTGCATTACATATTCACTCTAATATAGAAATAAAATACTGTGTCCTTGTGCTCAGCTTATAAAAGCAAGCCCTGAGCCAATTTCTGTGAACTGGGTAGTGTGCCTATCTCCTCCTCCCCATGGCAAAGTGAAATGGAATTGCCTCTCACATTCAAAGACAGCTCAGTGAAGGTGATAATAGAGCTACTCCCTGCTGTCTACAGTCAGGAAATAGGAAAGTGGCATATGGGGCCAGGAACCAAACAGAACAGGAACTGCAGCCTGGAAAGAGTGGAAAGCAAAGGAAAGGTTAATGATCATTCTTGAATTCTAGTGGGAGAAAGTCGACTTGAAGTTGAAGAGAGTGAGCATAAGAACTTAAAAAAAAAATGCTTGAATGACTTCCCTTCCTGCACACCTCATATAAACACTTTCTGATATAACATGTTCACTCCTGGAAGTCAGGTCAATTTCATATAAGGACACAGACGATTGTAAAGCTGAAACTTGGTATCTAATCATATTCTTCTCTTTCAGTGTTACAGCACTTTCCTTATTAACCCTGCTGATCAGATACAAATCTAATAGGATAATAAAATGTCAAAGTTCTTACCTTATATAATCTAAATCAGTAATATATTTACAGGCTTCCATAAACAGTAATATTCCATCTATACAGAAGGAAACACCTTCCCAGTCACTGTCACCAGGCCCTGCTTCTAGTCTGCAAGCCAATACACACCATCCTGGAGCAATGCCACAATGGAAATGAGAGACCAAGCTCCGAAACGTTGCTCCAAACCGGGCTGACAGACTAGCAGGAGTCAGGCGTGGGAGAAAAAAAAAGAAAGAAAAAACAATAGACACGGTTGATAAAATTGGCTCTATCACCAAGCAAGAGTGCAAGCATAAAAATGAGAGCTGTGCATGTGGCCTGGATGAAGTGCTAACGTTAAGCAAAGGGCATTAGCAGACGGGGAAACTTGCTTTCAATTTTTCACCCGGCTACCACACCTTGGCCGAGGCAGTTTGTACCCACTCAGCACTCATGTCTGGCTACCAGGCCTTTAAGTATCAATTAAACTAGCAGTGGGATTAGCCACTTCATCATGAAGCAATTTGCACTGTGTCGCTCCTCCGCTGTGCCTTTGTTCACATTCATTTGGAGGTTTTTTTCATCCATGGTCAATGATAAAGGTATTTGAAGAAGCAGATGACAACTGTTGAAGGGCAGAGAGTTTGGGCGTTGCAGCCAGAGGAAATTGAGAGTTGTAGAATTGAAGAGAGAGAGAGAGATAGAAATAGAGAAAGAGAGCCCCTCTCATATACTTAATACACAGAGACATACAAAATTGTGCATGAACATGGATATGAATTCAGATATATACTGATGGGCCCTCCTTTAATATACTCCAACATGAGTATTTTTCAAACAAGTATGTTTGTCATACTGTCTTCTGATATGCAGCTAATTAATGCCATGCCTACAACCAAACCTCACCCTAACCTAAGCCAAGTAACCACAGAGAAATCTTTTATCTTTTTTTAAAAAGCAGTTATCATTGTCTCTCGAGGGGAAGGGTCCAGGCAAATGTTTCCACAAGGTCAGATATTCCTATCTTTGTAAACACACACACACACCAACCTGCAGTTATTTTTTAATGATGCATATATTTACTCCTATTCTCCCTCTCTCTCTCTCTCACACACACACACACACAAACACACATACACACATGCACACACACACACTGGTTATAATGACAATGTAGTCTTCCTGTAATGTAGAGTATTCTGTCATTCACTGAAGTACTCTCTGACTATCCACATTTTCAGTTTGCTTTTTACCCTCTTCCCTAAATTGTTTCAGCATAAGGCTTTACTCTCCAGCTTGGGCCAGCTTGCTACAGCAGATGACGGGTCTGGGAGGCATATGTCACAAAGACAACATCCAGCTCCTGTCTGACAGTGGCATCATCTCACCCTAACAAGTTATCGCTGTAATGCTGAGGTGACATGACAGTGTCTGCACGGGCAGATGGATCAATAACACAGGTGCTGGGAGCCTCTGTCATTGCCATACTCTCTTCTATATGGACAATAACACTGAGCTTAGTATAGAACATCATAGAAAATCTGTTTCTCCATGTAAAACATCACAGCCATTTGGTGTCATGATCAGAGTGTTGGCATATTAAAAGCATGGCTTGAGTGAATTGCATAATGTCCTCAATGTATTGGATTATTACTATTATGTGATATAGAGAAAGAAAATGCAAAGCTTAACTATTCTGAGGTAGAACATCTTTTTTGTCCCTTTCTATCATCTTCATGCTCACACAAGTAATCCAATATATTGTTGAAATATTCAGCAGTGATGTTTTATTTGTCCCTTTGGAGTGATGGTGAGTATGATTTAGTAATGCAGATGGAAGAATCTGCCAGTGCACATTTCTGTCCTCTCTCCTGCCATCTCAACTCTCTTAGATTCTCTTTCTCTATCTGTTTCTCTCTCCCACTTTCTCTCTCTCATGATGGAAAAACTGACATGTCTGAGATGATACAAAAATAATCTGCACTTGATAGTCATCCACTGTGTCTGTGTATGCCATGATTCTATAAGGAAAAGCTCCTATATCTAACAGAGGACCACACTGCCAATTCTATAGCAACACGACAATCATCATCATCATCATAAAAAATGAGTGATGAGCCAATCCAGATATTTCTTCATACAGTATAAATATCAGGTCTGAGCTGAACACCCTAGCAGACTGGTACTCCTGACACTCCTAACTTCCACTTAGTAACTGTGAGACCTTTTTCGTGCTTGTATGAAACATCAGAAACACGTGTTTTACTCAGTTGTGTCCTACGTTCATGTCAGTCAAAATCACACAATTCGCTGTCATTAAATATGTTGACAAGATCAGGAAATGTCATGCACAATCTGATAGAAAGTGTCCCCAATACTAATAAACAGTACATTATTATTATTATTATTATTATTATTATTATTATTATTATTATTATTATTATTATTATTATTATTATTATTATTATATTATTATTATTATTGTTGTTGTTGTTGTTGATGATGATGATAATAATAATAATAACAATAATAATAATAATAATAACAGCAACAACAATTGTTGTTGGTGGTGTTGTTGTTTTCAGTATTAGTAACAGCAAAGGTAGTAGTAATAAAAAAAAATAATTCATTATAATTAATTTCTTAACTATAATTAAAATGAAATAATTAAATAATAATAAAAAAAATCTTAAAATTACATTATTACATTATTATGATTCTAATAATAATAATAATAATAATAATTATTATTATTATTATTATTATTATTATTATTATTATTATTATTGTTATTATTATTATTATTATCAAGAAGAAGAAGAAGAAGATAAGAATAATTAAATGAAATGCAAATTTTTGCTGACACTCCTAACACCTTCCTTCTGTTTTTCGATGCAACATATGACTTTTAATGACTAAAACTGATGCAACACTCAAGTTCCAGTCTGATGAAATATCCGTCATTCCTTGTGTATATATATATCCTCCCTTTCTACTCCATGACGTAGCACACAAAACATAATGCACATCTATAATGACTTCTGGTGTCTTGCAAGCACAGGAGAAATAGAAGCTGAACAAAAAACAACAGCAGCCCATGGTGCTCCTGAGGTGTGGGCTCCCTGACTAGCAGATTAGGGTTGTGGGAGCACTTTGCACATTGTTGTCACAGGCTGGCCGAGGGAGAATTGCGCTTGCTTATCCCCAGACAGATGAGACTGTGAACAAAGCGCACAACCAATTTGTGTTGCACTAAATTAAAAGCTCCAAAAAACATTAAATGAATTTGTTCCACATCATCAGCACATCTGACACGTAAACACTTTTTTTCCCCTTGTCTTTATCAAACACTTGATGTGATGAATTTATCGCTTCATCACATCAGTAATTCCAGATGAATGACTCCTTTTCATTTGAAATTTTTTAGTTTCTAAAATAAGTCAGTATGAGCATATAAAAAATACTGGTATGTAAAATACTCAACCAGTGTGTATTCCCAATTTGTGTCCAGTGTTCCTGTGCTCAGGATTCACTAAGACCCTTATTATGATAATGTGATTAGGAATGAATGAATGAATGAATGAATGAATGAATGAATGAATGAATGAATGAATGAATGAATGAATGAATGATCATATGTGCCCATGATATGATTAGTTCACTGTATTCTACCATAAAGACCTTCTACTTGAGAATATGTTCTGATTGCATTATTTATGTAAGAGCAGGACCGAAACCTTATTTAAAGACAAATAGAAGCAAAAACTAAGGCTCAGCAGGAGTATTGGGCACAGAAAAAGGATCCCTGGAGAGCTGAGGGGACCATCAGTAAGGACTAGCGTTATGTTCAAGGTGTCATTTTTACAGTACTACTGATACGAATACAAAAAGTGTCTCACAAAATGTGTTAGAAATCTCTCCTAACACAATAGCTGATAAACAAGAAAGATTGGATTCTTTTCTTTGACTTAGTCTAGCAAGAGGGGACAGCTGTTGGATCCCTGCTAAAATTGAATGGGGTTTATATTGCGGATTAATTTTAAAAAAGACTCTTTTATGAAGAGCCTGGGCACTAATGAAGCTGTCTACCCACTAGCCGAGGTGTCAGTCATCCTCTCCTCCTGCCAGAGCAGACCCACTCTCTCGTTCCACCACGGCCAGATGGTTTCTTCACACTGCATAAATAAATGGACGCGGGGGTGTGGACCTCTATAGCACAGATCACATTCTTACGGCATATACAGGACAGAGAGCTAGAGAGGGAGAGAAAGAGTAAAAGAGAATAAGCAACAGAGAGAGACAGAGAGAGAGAGAGAGAGAGAGAGAGAGAGAGAGAGAACAAGAGAAAGAGAATGATGGTAATAATAATAATTTCATATAGTAGCATGAAAGGTCCACACCAAGGCCACTGATGCTTTGACTGTGTTTAGAGTAGCTCTGCGGACAGAGTGTTAAATGAAGGCCTGTCTGCTTTTCACTGTACACAGATCACACCTCAAAGTGTTATCTTCTTAGAACTCTTCCACAGATTTGTTAACATCATTAGATAGATTGCCTCACCTTTGCCAGCAGTGTGAACCACTATCAGTTATGCCACCGACCTTTGATTATTATACTCCATTAGAATACCTGCTAATGAATTGTGAAACATGGTGTTATAGTGCAAATATAGGTTCAGTATCACTATTTGCTGCTTCTTCACAGTGGTGTGCACATGCTTTTATTTAATTACGAGTCGGTTTTACCAGCTTTAGGCAAGCGGTTGAAGTGAGGATGTCCGAACAACACATAGACAAAAGGTGTTTCTAATGCTGCTGTCTGCCTCAGTCATTAGAACCTGGCAGTAGTGCAGCTCCTACCTGTAAATGGACTCAGAGGAAAACAGAAGAAGTGCCCGGTGAGAATTTCACCAGGGGCTTGAAAATTCACACCCATCCAAGGTGTTGTTTAGGCGTCTGATAAACATGTGAGAAAATAATGGGCTGGGAGAGGAGTGGGTGCTTCAACCACAGAGACCAGAGTCAAGATGGAGATTTTAGAATAATTAACATTGTGATCAAGATGATATCAGTCCGCTACTCGTCATTCATTCAATGGGAGCAACAAAGAAAAGCAAGATGGAGAGAGACAACATCGAGCTGAGAGCATCTTGGACACCGGAGTTGTAGATCCAATTGAGGCTGTGAGCGGCCATATGGACTGGTGTGAAAATAGAATGCCAGAGTAGAGTAGAAGAAAAAGGAGAGAAAAAAATAATAATAAATACACAGCATTTTAGATATGATCATACTACTGGGAGCCAATTTTTTTTCCTCATCTAGGGTGAAAACAACTAAACGAGGGTTTTACTTGACATGTTGCCGTTCTTACTTTCATTTTAATTTCTCCTGCTTCTCCTTGCATTATTACTGTATCATATACCACCATGAATACCATCAAATAAACCATAATAAAACATGGTGCAAGCGTGGATCCTTATATAGCAGCTATATGAGAGGCCCAAACATTGGGAACAGGCAGAGAATGAAAAACAAAGTGCATGTGAGTCTCTCCTCCCATCTCGCCTGCTGCCTGATGTTCAGAGCCTGCCTGTTATCGGAGGTGTTAATTGGCAAATTCAGTACAAGTCAAGAGCATGTTCCCCGTCGTCCTCGCCCAGCTAGGCTAGGTCATTAAGCTGAGAATGGATTCTCTCATGCTGCCTTAACCCTTGCAGTGCACCATGGTGTTTTTTACCCTTCATCTTCCTGCATCCCTCCTTCCAGCAGCTGCACTGAAATGCCTCTTATGGCCAAAATGCCATTCAAGTGAGTCCAAAATTTAAAAATGATGCTACAACTGCTGTCATCGTGCATTTTGGGAATTGGTGTTGTATAAGTATTTGAATTTTAATAGAACTCTACTGTCAGTACTTTCAAGCAAGCTGACCGAAAGGTTCACTTCAACCACCGAATTTAACATGTTCAACTTTTTAAGTGTCACTTTGGAAAGGTCAGTGAAATAACTGAGGGTTTTTTTTTTTTCAACTCCAGTTATAAATAAAAGTAATAAAAAGACATTGACAAAAATAATTGTAACAAAAAGACAAGTCATTGAGTCTAGAAGTTTACTGCAGTAAAATACACAGTCACAATTGTTCAGTGAGAATGACACCAATAGTCTGCATGTTGCAATGTGCAGTTTTACAGTCTCCAGGCCTGGGCACTGCAGAAGCCTTGTTTCCTTTCTCTGGTTCCCCAGTAAAGGCAGCATCCTCTGGGGTTCTGGGTGCGATCTCACCAATGCCTCTGTCATCACTTGCTGTGACTGCCAAATCTGTGCTCCAGAAACGAGGGCTCGCAAACCAGCACCGAAACAAACACACAATGCAGGCAGAGCTGCTTAGAGACCTAGACTAAGGCAGTCTTAACAACAGCACATTTCCGCTGAACAAACAAGGAAGAATCACAATGCAGCTGAACCAAGAGGGAACAAAGCCTTTTGGATAACTTTCAAAATCTGTGGTGGCTCCTCTCTCACTCGTTTGTGCCCTTACATTTTGTTTGCATCCTGAATGTTAGCAGGCCAGACACCCAAATATGTTTCTGTAAGAAGCTGTTGATCGTTGACATGACTTTGATGTGGAGATATGAAAAGATTGATATCCAGTTGTCAAGAACAGAAGCTTTTTATCTACTATTTTTTTATGGTCACAGATGCATAAAACGATATTCCATGTAGGCCTATATATAATAAACCAGTTCATATCAAAATACTACATCTCATATCTACCATCTTTATACAATTATCAGATCAATATATTGTATAGGATGTTCTGCTTACACTGGAATGAAATTATTTATTTAACTAATAACAGAGCTTAGAACATTCCCATCCAATAATTATAAAGTCTCTGTACAGAAACATTGAAAAATACCTCATGGAAGTCTCATTACAAGCACTTTAAAAAATAATACAGGAAATATCCTTCGTCCCATTAAACTTTGTCAGTGGTAATGATGAGGCTGCCTCTAACTTCCTGCTAATTAACACTTCATGCTAATTCTACAACCGTTTTCTTTTTTCACCCAAACTGCTAGTTGGCAATACGCTGGGCGCACTGCAGTCAATGTGCTGCACTCAGCTTGTTGTTCTCTGGCTACTTTGAGGAAGATCATAGACTGAGAGTTATCATGCCAATATCATCAGGGAAAAATCTTCAAAGGTCTTCTTGCTGAATGAACTAGTCTGTGACCTTAAGTCCAGAACTGAAAATAATTATGCACTGAGTTACTGATCTTGTAATTATGTGTCTGTCAAAAAGGGGGGACATCTTAAAAACCTTCCAAATAAATAATGAAATAAATAATCTAGGGAGGGGGGGACATATTGACAAAAGAAAATGTACAGAGATATCATGCAAATCATGCCTGATTCAGATATTACTGTTATGAATGGGTTTGTTCTATCTTATGTTATCATCAATGTGGTATAAAGAGAAACTAGAAATACTTTTAGATACCTGGGCTAAAAAGATAAAAAAGCATTTTGCATGTTATTTGCAGCCTTTGTGTAGTTTAATTATTATGCTGATTAATACAGTTTTACTACATTGTAATAACATTGTAGTATGAAAATGCTAATAATGATAATAATAATAATAATAATAATCATAGCATAACGCACAGAGAATACTGAATACTAGTATAAATAAAATTAATAATCAAATAAAAACAAATAATCTCCCTTATTTAAATTATTATTTAAATAATTTAAATAAGTGTGCCCGTATAAGAACAGAACTAATTTCTATATATTTATTTTATATCTATTAGCAGTTACATTATAAAATGTACATAGTAGATGTAGTTTTTAGTTTCCTGTAGACTAATATAATTTATAGAAGGTGTTATAATTAATCTCTTTGGCTAAATCTTTTTTTTTCTGTTCTCAGGCGTAAGAAAATTACAAATTGTATTCAGTGGACACGTGGATAAGAAATGTTGTACAGGTAAATGCGCCAAGAAATCTAGCTCATTCAAGAAATGAGCCGGAAAAAACCCTTAACCAATTACGCGTATAATTTGATTACTTCAACATATGTTGCAATCTGCGTGAGAATTAAAACTTTCTGCAACTGCTGTATGAACAATATTTAAAAAAAAATAAATAAATAAGTAAAAATAAACTTCTCATGTTATTATACGAAGAGGTATTTACTATGAATTATTTTTATTTTCTTAAAAATAATTTTCAAATAAATAAATAAATAAATAAATAAATAAATAAATAAAAAGAATGTAAAAATACACACTGAACCCGGATGAATTCTACTCTGTTCCAGCAGCCCTAAGTAGACATACGGTGGCATTAATTGAAGGAAAATTACGCACAAATTAAACCGCAACAGATGTTTCAAATAATGGTAATTTTATGACATTACACACGGGTTGATTTTTACGTTTGGCGTAGATGAGTGTAAACAGCATCTTCGGTTCTAATTTAACGTGAAATCTATATATCTCCGACCTGCACCAGCCCACGGTGGCGCTTTGGGCAGGAATTTATAGGCTACGTCTAAGTCTAGTCTGTCGAAAAAGAAACGCAACTTCACATGTTGAAGCTGTTGTTCATTTTCCACGTCGGAGATCACTTTGGAGAATCTAAATGAGTGTTTAAATTTAGCAGGCTATAGGACGGAGCTCTGACAGCCTATACGAGCAATAAAGAACTCGATGCGCTGCCTGAAGGAACCTTTTTGGCTCGTTCACTGCGTCGGAGGAACTCGTGCCAGCATAAATATGCCATCTTCTTTTCTCTCTCTTTCTTTCCCCCTCGCGTTGGAGGTGACTCCGCTCCCCTGAAGCTGGAGACTTTACTATTTTTCCGTGAACCGAGCTGTGTGGCTGATTAACATGCGCTAATAATGGCGGCCCGGCTCCTGCTCCATTGTTCTAACACCTCCCCTCTCCTCCGCACCAATCTGTCACCGCTCCGCCGCGCCGCGCTGCTCTCCACAAATGAGATGGATAATTACTTGCCCCTCACGAACGCCTCACTCTTCTCACCCCTGATTGCTTTCACCTTTTTTTGCTCCTGGCAATTTTGACACCTCGTAATCAGCCTGCTGCTTCTCCCCTTTCGATCCGGATCCATCCTTGTCCTCACTCTCGGCCCTTTCATAGGCTACTCATAATACTTTTTTCCATCCCCAAACACTATGGATATAGAGCACATCCTTTTCTTATCCTAAATTCTAATGGTTTTCAGACGCAAGAGGAAAAGGTTTCAACTTATCAAATCCATAATGGGCTTTTTTTTATTATTATTTCACTTCTAGCGTTTACATTAGTGCGATTCCATCAGAAAAAAAATGAGTGGACATACAAGGAGAAAGAAAAAACACATGGGCCCCGTAACTGTCAGTACAGCTTCCTTCTTCCAAATAACAAGCATTGACAACATAATTATGTACAAGCATCTGTGCACGGCTCCAGTGAGGGAGAGCGGCGCGCAGGCTGCAGAGTCACACACACACACACACACACTCTAAGTCGTCACACATCCAGACACACACACATACAGAGAGAGAGAGAGAGAGAGAGTCATTAGGGAGATAGCGTGTTTGCTATATTTCCAGAATAAATTCTCTCTTCATTCTCTGTGATCTGCTGTGAGCGATGAGAATTAAAAGCGGCCTGCTGATCCAGTGCGAAGCGGCCATTATGCTGAACACATTGTAATATCGCAAAATGTAATGTTCAGCTTTGTAAATATCAGTCATCTGACGGCGCTCGGCTGTTCGCTGTTTCACAATAATGTGTGTTCTTGAGAAGGGGGAGTGTTAGGATGGAGAGTACAAATGTTAAACATTAAAGCTGTGTCTGTCTGCTCTGTTACAGGCCTGAGGATATGTTTAAGGTTTACGCTTGTATTTGGGTTTTATTGCCACCCACATCCACAATAATAATAATAATAATAATAAAAAATGCTAGTCAAAACAATTTGACTTCTGGTGATTCTTTGCAAATAGAAAATACATTTTGCAATCTTTAATGCAAATGGATGCAATGGCTATGACAGGCAATGTATAAGGTGTACAAGTACACAGATGCTATATAATATTATAATTTATATTCCTATAATTCTGTGAGTGTGTTAGATGTCTTTGGAATGCTGAAATACTTTCTGCTCTCAAACTGAAGATCAGCAAGTATGATAGGTATTATTTTGGTTCTTTCACAAAACAGTCAGAACACAGAGATGTGGATAATACAGACAATTCCAGGATTATATATCACAGAGA
Source organism: Hemibagrus wyckioides (assembly GCF_019097595.1). NCBI lineage: Eukaryota > Metazoa > Chordata > Actinopteri > Siluriformes > Bagridae > Hemibagrus > Hemibagrus wyckioides. The sequence continues at coordinate 14,893,998 of NC_080715.1, forward strand.
AAACACAAGAATAGGGAAACAGGGCAAACAAGGAAGTATGAAATAGGATTAAGAAATCCCACTACATAAGCTAGTGTTATATATATATATATATATATACCAGTTATATGTATATACACCTGTACACCAGTTCTTGAATTCAAATAATTGTAATGATAATTCTGAATGCAGTGACTGGGTCATCGTTATTAGTGTTACCCTGTTCATTCATTTGTGCACCAAAAAACACTGAAGTGCAGATCCTTACTCAAACCAAAATGAACTGTGCTGAATCAATAAAAAAAATCCAGTTTGCAGTCTTCACACCAGCTCATCTACCCAGCACAAGTGTTAGCAGGCAGTAATCCTGGGGCCTGCAAGGTCCTCACTGCACACGCATGTGTTTCAGTACACATATTTTCCCTATTTCCTTAGCACATCATCACATGAGCTGGTGAAAATTATTACATTTGTTTGCGAAGCTGCTAATGATCTACTCCCACAGTCCAATGCTGCAGAAAGGTGACAGACTAAAACACTCCATTAGAAAATACATCTACTCTCACTCATGCATTACTGTACTTATCGATATGATGCACTCGGTGGGATAAAAATGAGGGTTATGAAACAGGAGGTGCAATCTTTCATTTTAAATCAGCACTTATCCACACGATCGACAGTCTGTAAATAGTGACAGCCTTATCACGCTGGTTAAGGAAGGTGAAAAAAAATGTGTCATTTGAGTAATGACAGTGTACGGTAAATAAATAAATAAATAAATAAATAATACCAATAGTATTTCAAACATCACACTATCAATACTAGGATAATTGTGCATATAATTGCACGGCAAGTCAGCCACAGATATTCTGTGTAATAACAAAGTTTTAATTAACCTGCAATACCTGTGCAAAACGGCTCTCAAAGACCATATGGCGTTGTAATATCGACATAATTATCCAACAATTATTTCTCATTTTGACTGAAATCTGCCATACAGCTGGTTTAATTAAAATGAAGACATTAAATTAAGAGTTATTGTGGGGAAAAAAAAAAAAAACAAGCTGACCACCAGCTATTAAGTGAGTTGGATTTGTTTGAGCATCTAAATCTAGACAGGGTAAATTTCATATCAGTTTCTCTGCCATAAAAACCATTAAAGGGATTTTTATAAGACAAACTGTCAGTCCTGAGGATAAAAATATCCAGATTTGTTACATTTGTGCACCTAAATAAATCGCTGCCTTTCAGTTAGAGTCAGAGTGAAAAGCTTTTAACTATATGACTATAGAACACTTCAGACAAACACATCTTATAAAATGGAAGCATTTCTTTATTACACAGACACACAGACAACACATTCAAAAGTCCCACAGATCAAAACCAAACTGAATAATTGAGTTGTTAATACCACAAAACGTACCATTCAAGTCCTTACAATTTAAATAAATGAGCATGGAGACCTCCACTCCCACCATGCTCTGAATGAAAAGCCGCAGTGGCCACCGTGTGCCGAGCTCATTGTGCATAGAGGACAGGCAACAAAGCCATGAATAAGGCAAGACATCGGCTAGTAGGCAGCTCCTGGGTCTGGCTTTGTCAATCCCCCGCTTCGCTCTGGAAGTGTGAATTGAGGTGGCTGTACATGAGGTTACTGGGAACAGTAGCCTTGCAAAAAGTACAGTGATCAGACCCCATGCTTGATGTTTCCGGTGCAATAGCAGGGATCAGATCAGGGTCCCACAGAGGCTGCTCAAAAAAAGAGACACCACTTAATACACCAGGTCTGTGTTTAATGCAATACATGTGCACTGTGCATTAAAATGAGTGTCAAAGCATGATGTATAAAACTGTGACAAAGCAACTGCTCCTTATTTTCAAAGCACCAAAATAGCTCCATACTCAAAACATGACCACACAACTCCTGAGTTTCAGCACATCAGGACCTAGCATAAAGCCAGCTGTCCTAGCAGTACCTGTTTTGAAGAAAAAAAAAAACAAAAAAAAAAAAACGCAGGAATCCTTCATGCAAAAATAATTTCATGCTGCCAACTGAGCAAAGGCTTTCAACTTCTTAAACTCTCAATTTCTTATTAAAATATTCTCATGAAAAAGTATTTTTTCAGGTATTATCACAAAGCATTCAGTAATTAGTGATAGTATTCAGTATTAGTAAAGCTAATAGGCATATGGTCAGGTTTATAGGGTTTTTGGATAAAATAAAATGCAATTTTATATAGGTGCTTATATAGGAACAGCAGAGGGCTGTAGACACTAGATTGTTTGCCTGTAGCAGCATGCCTTGAAGTGTTTTATTCCACTTATTCCACAGCAATTTGTGACCACGAGCAAGTTTTTTTTAATTACAAATATAAAACATGATACTCTTTATCCATTTATAGTTGCCTGTATTGAAATAAATGTTTCCTCACAGAAAACATCACCACATCAGCAATTACACATATCTTTTATCCATTTAAATGAAGTGACTGCTATAAATGTCCCTGTGTACACTGTTACTACAGAAACAATAACATTAGATTGAGTGCATTAATACAAACCTGAATTACTCTCAGAGTTGAATTGAGAATTCAACAGCACTTTGGTACAATTAAAATACAATTTGCTGTAATGACAGACCATACTGTGTAACAGAAGGTCAAACAATGATCAGTTCTACATGGATATTTAGAAAGACACCCTAACTGATCCTCACAGTCAGCGGAAAATATCAGATCAGCACCAAAATTTAAATTTGCCACCAAAATCTCAAGTACTAAAGTGGAACATAATCATTTATGTTTCATTGAGTACACTATGGTCAGGTCTTTTCACCTAAAACACAAGAAAAGAACACAAGAACATATTCTAAGCTGCAAAGAGGTGATTTCAAGTGTACATTTGTGTTGCATTTTGGGTTTGAGTAGGGGTGGGTGATATGACTTTAAAAATCACATCACAATACTTGAAAGCATTTCTACAATAGACAATATATTGGCTTTTGCCCCTACGTATATTCCCCACTGTTAAATTCACAATAAACTGCACAAACATTGAAATGAAACCCCACAATCTTACAGTCTTAAATGCCATCTTACAGTATAATTTAAATAATTAAAAACAACTAAACCTTTCACAAGATTTTCCTGGTACAAAATCTAATACATCCCCATCTCCTCCTGCCATAACGACCCCACTCCTTCCCGTCCACTACTGAGCAATGCTGTTATCTCTGTCATACTATTCTGTAACATAAAGGCAAGATGCAACACTGATGAAATACTGTCAATGTACTACAACATCAGACTGACTCAGAGGTTAATACTGAGAGATCTGTTAACCAGATTCAGGTAAGCGTTGATGTGTCAGAACATCACATTTTACTGAACTACTGTAATGTAATATAGGAAAGCCCATGACTAGCTAGTGAGTAGTTTAAACAGAGCAGATGTAGCTGCAGGTATTCATTCCAAACAAACAGGAGCCACACCTAATAGATGACTGAAGAAAAAGAACAAATGATCAAAGAGGTAGAATCAAGCGTTTTTCCTGATTGGTTGGGAATCAGGAATTGGCCTTGTTAGGGTAAGAATGAAGACCTTGCCACTAAAATATATATTTAATCAACATGAAATCCATTTCTGTTGTTTTTAATGTCTAATACAGTGATAATATAGGTGTATATATTTACCTATATATATACTGCTCAAAAAAAATAAAGGAACACTTTTTAATCAGAGTATAGCATCAAGTCAATTAAACTCCTGGGATATTGATCTGGTCAGTTAAGTAGCAGAGGGAATTATTATTCAGTTCAGTTTCAGCTGCTTTGATGTTAATGAAATTAACAACAGGTACACTAGATGGGCAACAATGAGACGACCCCGGTAGCATGACGCGATTCCTGGACCCTACAGAGGTTGCACAGGCAGTCCAAGTCCTCCAAGATGGCACATCAATACGTGTCATCACCAGAAGGTTTGCTGTGTCTCCCAGCACAGTCTCAAGAGCATGGAGGTTCCAGGAGACAGGCAGTTACTCTAGGAGAGCTGGACAGGGCCATAGAATGTCCTTAACCCATCAGCAGGACCGGTGTCTGCTCCTTTGTGCAAGGAGGAACAGGAACAATCAGAAACAGACTTCATGAGGGTGGACTGTGGGTCCAACGTCCTTTAGTGGGGCCTGTGCTCACCGTGGAGCTCGACTGACATTTGCCATTGAACACCAGAATTGGTCCACCAATGGCACCCTGTGCTTTTCACAGATGAGAGCAGGTTCACCCTGAGCACATGTGACAGACGTGAAAGGGTCTGGAGAAGCCATGGAGAATGTTATGCTGCTTGTAACATCATTCAGCATGACCGGTTTGGTGGTGGGTCAGTGACGGTCTTGGGAGGCATATCCATGGAGGGATGCACAGACCTCTACAGGATAGACAATGGCACCCTGACTGGCATTAGATATCGGGATGAAATCCTTGGACCCACTGTCAGACCCTTTGCTGGTGCAGTGGATCCTGGGTTCCTTCTGGTGCATGACAATGCCCAACCTCATTTCATTCAACATCATTTCATTCCTAACACATTACCCAGTCCATATCAGTATAGATATCAAGCATGATATTTTTCAAAGATTGCTTTCAAAGTGTTCCACTTTTTGAGCAATATATATATATATATATATATATATATATATATATATATATATATATATATATATATATATTCCAGCTTTGGCCGGAATCTGCCAAACTTAAAGAATAACAATAGTTGGGGATTTGACTTTTCTATCTATTATATGCGTTGACACCTGAGTTTTAATCCATAAATATATACTACAAAATCTTTCAGGGGCTTGTCTGTGTGTAAAGTTTTAGGGATTACCAGATTTTAACAATTTTACTGCTGATTGAGATACATATTTCTCTTCAGGACAATTTGTAGTTCTTAGAACTGTACTGAGTAGAAATTGTTAAAAATTCACAACGTGAACATTTTCCCAGGCCACCCCATTTATAAATCTAAGAGTGTTAAGTGTATTCTTCCCTTAGTATGGCCACATTTAGCTTGTCTGTTGATGTAGAAGTCTATTAGCACATGATGTGTTTCTCTGCCCATTCTTTCCTCTCATTTAGTGTATAACTTTCCAAAGCGGAGTGTGATTGGCTCTCACCTGTTGTGGTCCCCGGACTCCTTCGTGTGATGCGGATGCAGGCAGCAGGTGTGATGCTGGAGTAGACACAGAGTATGAGGAGTAGGACTCCTCCAACACTGTGGAAATGGGCTCTGACAGGTCTTTTCTGGGCATTGTAAGTGGTACACTCCTCTCTGGCTCACTGAGCAGAAATTCATATTCACTATCTGTGGGTGGCGGAAACTTAATATCGTCCATAAAGTCACCATCCTCCGGGCTGGCACCACGTGATGCTAGTGCACCTGAGGTCAAGTCTTCATCAACCTGTGGCCTTGAGGAGGAAGAGAAGGGCTCTTCTTCTTGTTCGCTGGTGTCATCCGTGCATTGGATAGGCATGGAGAACTGTTGCTCTGCTGAAACACACAAAATACACAACACTGTTATGTTTAAAGTACACAAGACTGGTTTAGCAATAACTATTCTAAATTTCTATATTTTATATAATTAAACTTCAGGATTGGAGGACAGATTGAGCACTTACTGCACACTGCTCATAGAGAATACAAACTAATAGCAATATATAACTGCATAGAAAATAACCAAGTGTTTTACAGACAACAGAAGTGGCAAAAATCAGGAACTAAGTGTTATTCCTAAAAAAAATAAACGTATTATGTTGAAAATTTACCTGGTTTATTGATCATATATAAATATTGTATTAATCACCTATAAATACTGTAAGACGTGTAAGGTCTCTAAAGTATATTTTTGAAATCTATGTCCATAGCTGTCCTTTGTTAATATAAAACTAACAAGAAAAAGTGTTCTGTTAGTGGGAAGGTCAGAAATTAAAATAAACATCCAAAACATTACTACATAGATTTGATTATTGAAGAAAATATTTAAATAGTTGTGCCAAGCGTAAGGTAAGAGTAATCTTTAGTAAGGGTACACATGGATTTAACATTTTTAAAGGAGCAACAGCAGAGCAAAATCCACAGTGCTGACTTTTCAGAGTTCATTTGTGTCCACTTGGAAATATATATATAAACAATGTAGGTGTTAACACTAGGGATTTGCTGTGTGGCTACTCCTGCTCTAGAACACTATTTTGAGCTATGGTCCACAGCCATGCACTGCATAGAAACAATGCACATCCATATCTGTCATTTCTGCCTGTACATTCAGCATATTTCTACAGCTAAAATGTCATGGACTCATCTAGGGTGCATTCCCACTTCACACCCAGTGTTCCTGGGATAGATTCCAGATGATACTAATGATGAGTGAATGAAAAATTACATTACACAAACATATAATTTCCCTTAAAATCAAACAAAGGGCTTGTAACTGCGTATGTGTGCAGTGTTAATTGTTCAGTCTGTTTTACTGCAGGGCAGGGATGCAGCTGCAGGAACACTGGACCTGATTGCCTCTTCTCCAGGTGCTACCATCTTTAATTGCATTCTGGATAATTTATAATACAGCAACTAATATCTTGTTTTGACATTTTTAAAGTAATTGTTAACTCTACAATTTCTCTCCTCAATTTAATTAGAGGGGAAAAAACTGTGCCTGGGTTAAAGAAGAATAGCAATCATTTAAAAAAGACATTTGCCCAAAATCTTAAAATTAGAAATTGAAAATGGTAAATAAAGTTACCACTGGCAGCATCATTTCCTTTGTGTATTCTTTTCAGGTGATCTTTCTGCCGTCTTGCAAGAGTCTGAATCCTCTGGAAAGTCCCCTGGATTTCCTGAAACGTGTCTAGAACATCCTCGCTAAGAACCAAAAAATGAGACTGAGCATTGATCGAGCACTTCCACTGTGACATTTTTTTTACAAAACAAATAAAATTTGATTGTTACTTTTTAAAAGACTGATAACTGTAAGATTCTACCTTTTTTCAGAAACAGAACGACCATTTCTTTCTATCTAAAAGACTTGCTTTGTGATATCTAATAAATAATTGATGGTTCGTGAAAATCTTCAAGATTTAACTATTATTATTGGAACTATCATTTCCAAAAATGTATCTGCTTTAAGCAAGAACTTATCAAGAACTTATATATGCTAATTGATCCAGTATGCCTAACACATGCCAAAAATAGCAGATTTACAGTGTCCACCATGATCTATCTTACGAGAGAATCATTTTATTATTATGTATATACCACACAGGGCAATGTGCAAGAATTTTAGGACCAGACACCTGTCTGTATGTAAGGTATGAGATTTAGTATACTACATTTAAACAATTTGTCTGTGATGATCTTAGTATGGTTTTAAATGTCTGGTCCACTTTGGTGCTTTTATCAGTAAAGTAATTCTGGCAAAGTAACGCAAAACGTATTGCAAGCGCATTGTGAAGCATAATACATTTAATTACAAGCTTTACAGGAATTACATGGGAGTATGAACTCTACATACATCTTCATGCCACTAACTCCGGGTACTGGATTGGGACGCGTCGGTGGAAACTCCAAGGATTCCTTGTTCATGTTTCCGAGACAGAAAGACAGAAAGAAATAAAGAAAAAGAGAAAGTATGAACAAAAGCCAGTCCTGAGCCACAGTGAAATGACTTTTCTAAGTATTACTTTAATTAGTACAGAGAGCTGATTTACTTAGTGTAAGCTTAAAGCTAAATTACATATATATGCTACAATATATGCTATATGCGATGAAAACATCCAATATTGTGTGTACTGAACTTGATCATTTAAATTCTCTGATATATGACTTTCATAGTAATGTACTAATTTTACAGTTATGTCAGTGCAAAGATATTTTCCTTAATTTAAGGTTATTTTATTCTCTGATAACACAGTCGACAGTCTATGTTCTCATGAAAACCTTATGCTCTAGCGCCCCCTGTTGTTTAGAGACATGACAAGCCTCAAACAATTGAGTAGAATTATCACGGTGGATTCAATTAGAGAAAAATTCTCACTGTGGACAGATAGTGCTGAGAAATGATATCAAACTGTGAAGAAAAAGAACTACATCTTTTTCACACATTTCTCACTATTTAACCCAAGAATGAACTGTGGATAAGTGGGAAAGCAGCTCAGGCACTGTCGTTGGATTTTCTGCCTGCATTCTACTAATAAAATCAGAATAAGGAAGGCGTATTCATGAGCTTATGTTGTGGCCCAAGCAGGCCATCAAAAAAACTGAGCTATATGTCCAGGACTTAACAACAATTAAGTACAAACTATAACAATAAGTATAGTCAAGTTTCTTATTACCAAAACCACTCAGAACCTTACAAATTTGTAAATTAAAAAAAAATAGGAACAGGCGAGCCAGGCATCTTACTCCTACTGAGTACAGAATTCTCATTAATAAAACTAGCACTAGCAATGGGGTAGTATCTACAGATCTTAACTTCAACAGTCAGTGTTTCAAAATGTATTTTGAAATTACATTATCCACAGATCTATGAAGCATATGTCTTTCTCCATGTGATAAAGTTGAATGTAATATTGATTCATTAAAGATATGGATATTTGCCTGATAAAGGTTGCAGCCTATCAGTAATCAGTTCAGAGACACACCTACCAGGATATAGTTAGTCCTGTGGGAAGTGGAGGAGTTGCTAGGCCACTGAATATTAGGTGACAACCTTTCTGTTTCCTGTTTTCGGTGTGCAGTCTCGCAACATTTCACTTCCCCTGAAAAATAAAAAAAAACAGCATGAAGTCCTTAATTCTTTAAGAGTCACAAGTTGTATAAATTTCTAATTTGTTGCTAAAAACAAAAACACATGCAGGGAACAACCTAAAATCTAAGTGTGGATATTTAAGGTGACTATATTAAAATATTTATTTGGAAAAATATACACATGTTTGAACAGGTTCTAAATGTGGAAATTCCATTTGAACCTCCTATATGTTAAACTATCAATAATGCAATAATGAGCCAATTCTATATACTTATATATAATGCCAATTATATATACTTTTTTCCATTGCATAAATGCGATCTTCAGCTCAATTCTTTCAACGATAAAAGCACTCAATAAAATTTCTCCAAAAACCTGAAAATTGTCTGGTGTTCCTTTAAAACTGTAATATATTTAAACCCATATCAACAATATTTATTGACAAGGTTACTTTAATTTGGTTGCAAAAAATAAAGTATTTTCTCTTTGTTAGTAGGACTAATGGAATGGGAATTATACCTATTAATTTTATTTTGTTAAAGAAATATATTTAGCAGTAAGAATGGGGTAATTTAGTATGTACACTAAAACTCACAGTCAAGCACTTTTTAAAAAAAATTACCAGCATTAAATTCACATCAAGGTCAGTATTTGAAAAGCATAAAAACATAAATAAACAATTACTGATCAGCCATTTAGATGTAGCATTTACAGAGCAGAATTTATTGGGCAGAATATTTGGTTTAGTTTACACAAAACAAATGTAAACACTAACCTGAAGCTTGCTTTATTGAATTTAACTGTGCTTTGAGCTGTGAAATCTCCTGCTCTTGGTCTTCTATCTTTTTCTCCAGCTGCTGTGTATACCGTTGAAATTGCTCTGTCTAAACACACACACAAGCAGGCAGACAGACAGACAGACAGATAAATGTGACATAGTCCTGATTAACTTTTTTTAATATACATTAAATTAAGTACAGAAAGAAAAACAGAAAGAAAAGTATCAATGGCTTTTACCTTCTCCTGTAACTGCTTTTTGGCATTTTCATTCTCAATGGAGATGTTGCGGTAGGCTTCGTAGGCTTTGTTTAGCGGATCACCAATGTTTCGGTCCATGCCGCAGCCTTCAGTAACATCACGGACACAGCAGTCATGGGTCCTGCAGCCACAAAATACACACTCAACAAAAAAACTAACATAGCTGTGTAGTTTAACAGCCATGTCAATCCTGTATCTCGATGTGTACTGGGATGACTTGAGTGTTCTATACAAATCCCCATTCCAAAAAATACTTCAGAAAAACGTTTGACTTCAAGTTTTAATTGATATAAAATTTGTCTTTAAAATTAGTCTTACTTAAGTCTGTTTGTCCCTTTATTTTTTAGACTAGTTTTTAGGAAGGCTGGGAAACCAGTACACACCGATGCATAAATAATGACTGACCAGACTGACAAGTTTCACCATGCCAAAACAAGCCAAATACACAGTCTTAATATATATATATATATATATATATATATATATATATATATATATATATATATATATATATATATATATATATATTACATATATATACGTGTAAAGGATTTAAAAACGTATCATTTATATACATTTATTCATATATATTCTATACATGTATATATATATATATATATATATATATATATATATATATATATATATATATATATGAGTCATATACATAATATATATACATAAGTCTTTAAATCATTTACACGCAAATAAGTATGTTTAGTGGAGTATATATTTACTATTTCAGAAATAACTTCATCCAGCCTAAAATAATTTTGTTACTCATGTTTACATTAAAACATACAACTTTAAGATTCAAAATAAGTAGTCTTTAATTTTCAGTAGTGTTTTAGCGCATATATGGATTGATTTTTAAAAATATTTGGCTTCACATTTGCATCAGAAGAGAACTTATATTTTGCATAATATGGGAAGTTTAATAATGACGTCTACGCCAAAGCAACGACTCTTTAGGAGTTTAACTCTTGACTACTAATGTTACAGCACATCAAATAAAGAAGAGGAAACCATACTTTTTAACGTTACGTGTTTGTTTTAAAGATGTTTGTTTATATATTTAACAAAAGCTGCCAGAGAGGAGCCTGAAGGTATGAGCTAAGCAATAACGTCGTAACTACACAGACCTGGCAGCTCTCTCTCTCTCTCTCTCTATCTCTCTCTCTCTCTTTAACTAGCGACTGTTGCTAACTCGCTTGTTCCTCTTTGGCTTTGAATGGAGCCTTACCTTCGTCCGAAAGCTGCCCAAAACACCTACATTTATCTACCGTTCAGATGTCATGGCGCGTTCTCGGTCCTGTTCTACATCTCAGTGTTCACGTTAAAGGGGAGGAAATGGAGTGTTTCGCACAAATGTACATTTTTACATGTTTTACAACTAGCTGGGAACTTCCCTCGGGGAATCCCCGCGCGCCTGTGACTTCCGCCTGCAGCCGCTCAGCCAATCAGAAGGCGCGCTGCCTCCTCACGCTGATGGCTGCGCGAGACCCGGGCGCTCTGTTTCAGCCTACTCGGCTGGCTGCAGTCTGCTATTAATGTCAGTTGGGCCGCAGGCAAAAGAGCTGTGCAGAGTCCTGCTGTGTGTTGCACGATAATATTTTCACTTTAATCATGGCTAGTCTGCCCTATGCTGCTCTAAATGATACTATCCATTATCACATACTCTATTAATAGTCTAGAACTAAGAGTGTATCAAATTGCCTTTTCTTGCTGAGTGCACTAAAGCATATAAAAATGCATAAACTCAACAGATAAATCAATGCGTTGATCAAGGCAAGGTACAGGTTAAAAAGGTGTTTTAAAATGCCTGATTTTGTGTGTTAATTTACATTTATGTACGTAAATGAGTCTTCCGCCTATTAAATATTTTGTATTTTGCTTTGTTTTTAATATATATGTGTGTGTATATATATATATATATATATATATATATATATATATATATATATATATATATATATATATATAAAATAATATAATATAAGAATAATAATAATAATAATAATATATGTATATATATATATATATATATATATATATATATATATATATATATATATATATATATATATACACACGCATTATATCCACACAATTGAAAACTTATTGTTTTTACCTGCAGTGTCTTGCTTTCAGGTAATAATCTAAGGTTACTGTCAGTATACAGTTCCGTTCATGTTTCTGTTTTTCTTTTCATACACATCTCCAGCACAAACATGGGAGGTGAATTAAATATACGACACTTTCCCGTAATCTAGTCCAGTTACTCCCCCTTCAGCTTCAAAAGGCAAAAGTTCAGCGGACGATGGAGTAAACATCTGGATTGACTTAATTCTACAAATATCTACAACCACATGTCCTGAGTGCACAAAGCTGTGTGCATTGACCCAGCTCTCCTCCGTGTGCAGTTTACACTTTGTAAACTCAATGCAAAAAGCCTTTAAACTTTGTTAAAAACAAAGCACTCCAACACTACATATTATACTACACTCATTTGCTTTAGAGTTCATGCAAATATTGTAGAAACATTCACAATGCAACTGTATAATAAAGGTATGTTATAATGTGAAGTACTTACAGATAAACTGTGCTTTTTTGTGTGTTACCCAATGTATAACCTAGTGATAGTAAATGAAGCATACAAATAGTTTTTTTCACTCCTTTTTTTCAGTTGCAGAATAAGGTCATCTTACCGCTATTAGGATGACACATGATGGATAAAAATATACTGCAGCCAACCACAGTACATGGTTGGAAACTATGCAACTATGACCACAAGATGGCAGTGTTGCTATCATTTGTGATAGTCTGGCCGGGGTCTTCAGGGGAGCTGTGATTTGGCTGCAACTAAATCCGGTCTCTTTTATATGTTTCCTACACAAGCTTCCTGTCTGAACTGGAGAAACACAAGTAATCTGATAATAACTTTATGCAGTTCAATTGAGGTAGGATAGTGGAGTGCATGAGGCAAAAAAGGCAGGCATTGTAGCAAATAGTATGGCAAAAGCAAATATGTTATTGAGTCCTTGGATCGTCAGCCTAATTTAGACCTATGTGCATCTCATGGGTTCTTGAATCTAGTGATGATTTGTCATGTCCATCAGAGTGATAGAAGTGTTCGAATTTGTAACATACCCCAGTGTAATGACCTGTCAGCTTGAAATATGCTTCTGTGTGTGTGTGTGTGTGTTTTATTTGTTTGTTAGGGATCACAGTGTCAGAGTCCTCAGCTCAGTCCTGAGAATGTTCCTTCTGTATTCACATGGGTTAATGCGTATTTCCTAGTGGACTGACACCTCAAAATTGTACATAGATATGAGCGATAATGTGTGAGTGTGTGTGTGTGTGTGTGAGTCTGTGTGTGTGTGTGTGTGTGTGTGAGAGAGAGAGAGAGAGAGAGAGAGTGAGAGAGAGAGAGAGCATGCATTTATGTAGGATGGACTGCTGTCCCATCCGGTCTTTCCACCTCACTCCCGGTGTACCCAGGAAAGGCTCATGATTCACCATGACCCTGACCAGAATCGAGGCTTACTGAGGAGGAAGTGCTAAAAGGCATTACAAAAGTCAAAGTACAAAAGCCTATGACTAACTCACTCTTTTTTGTAAATATTTATTTTTTCTTTTGAAATGAACTTTTCCTTTTATGTCAAGCTTAATCACGTACAACTAATAGATGTAGGAGTATCGTTATTTGAGTCCAGTAATACACGTCAGAGGAAATACCACACAAACACTGTAATATAGGTTTGTATGTGTGTGTCACTAATGATTCTGAACCACATTCCTAGATTCACCCTACATGGCTTCCTTAGGTGTGTGTGATGCATCTACACCCTGAATCACCATGTTCTGTTTCCGTTTATAGTGAAACAGAACATTTCACATGTTATAATCATCAAGTTTTGTGTTCATTACCTGAACCTCATTCTGATTCTGGTAGTAGTTATCTTTTTATGCATGAGGGATTTCCAAATTAACCATGACATAGTTTCAGCCAGATGAGAAGATGCCTAGCATGGGAAGCCATCCGTCACTATGTGCAACGAAGTCATTACTGGCCATCCTATCCTAGTCCACTATTGACTCAAGCAGTGTGAGTAACCTGAGCTCATCCTGCAGGCTGCTATCTGATCCTTCTCCTCCAGACTGAACACACTGCGTCCACCATGCGATGGCCACACAGCTGTCAATCACTTAGCATAAGCAGACAGGAGTCTTTTGAGTGGTATAGGATGGGGGAAGGGTGGGACAGGGACATTATGACGAATGCAAACAAAGCTACTGGAGCCAGCAGGTTCGGCTTTATATGTTGGCACAGCACACTAGTCCTAAGAGAGTCTATAGGACCAAAATGCACTACACTCAAATATGAAAGGACATAGCAAATATGATTTTAGACTTTACTGCCAACCACGCAATCAGATGGGACATGTTTCAATATTGACTATAGAAATGTGCGACTTTTTTTTAAACATACATTTTTACACACACACACACACACACACGACTTTTTTTTAAACATACATTTTTTATATTATAGCACCTATAAACAGTTATTCCCTCACCAGACCCATCTCTTGAACTTATTAAGACAACAAACATAGCTTGTCACCTGGAAAGACTCTTTTGGAAAGACTGTCCAGTGACAGAAAATATACTGACCTAACAGAACACTTCAGTAATGTGAATGAGTTGCTTCTACAGAAACTGTAATTTATTAGAATGAGCACATTAATATTCGCCTGTGATTTGCCTTGGAGCTGGGGTTGTCAGAGCTGCTGTTATAGGAAATGAATCAACATTTAATAACCAGTCAAGAATTTGACAGCACTGTGGTACAAATGATGTTAAGTGAAGCTCAATAACTAATAAAACAAGTGTATGTTAAATTTCTGTGAAATATTAATCAATCTAAAGTGTGGTTAATATGAACCAAAAATGTTTAAAAAGTACATTTTAGCTCAGTGTAACTGGGTTTGCTTCTGTGGGTGGAATGTTCAGGAAAAACAAGCTCTAATGGCTCCAAATAAAAATGATGTTGGCACACGTTTGCTTAATATTTTAATATTTTGATCATGTTCAAATAAATATATATGTGCTGAAATCACAGGAGAGTAAAACATTTTCCCTAATTTGAACTGGCTTCCTAGCTGCAAAAAGTCTGATATTCTTTGTTTTAGAGTATGGTGACTTTTAGTTACAAACAAGAAGAACCACTAAAATGCTGCATAGAGGTAATTAGTCGGAGCCCAACAATCTGTATATATTTTCCTCTAGTCAAACTGATGGAAACAAATGACCATAGCAGAGTCATATACCATAATGGAGACCCATATGATTCTACTCTAGTCCATATGCGGTCATAAAATCCTTTGAATGTGCAATGACTGTTCAGATTGATCCTTTTTTTCTGCCTCCATCTATATTTACCACCTTCTCAATTTCCTATTCTCTCTCTCTCTCTCTCTCTCTCTCTCTCTCTCTCTCTCTCACTCTCTCTCTCTCTCTCTCTCTCACTCTCTCGCTGCACTCGGTAATTAGTAACGCAAACAAGTCATGTCCGTTGACTTGCCTATTTGTCTACCTGCATGTGTGTGTGTGTGTGTGTGTTTGTGGTGTGTGTGTGCGCATGTGTATTAGAAAGGCCTCAGGGAAAAGCTGCAGGGCATTGCAGAATATTCACACATTGCTGCATCTCTCTATACTTTCCACACACTCACAGCGGACACTCAATCACCATCCTGTTGTTTCATTTTTTTAAAAATGAAATGAGCAATAGCTATGCCTATGCCTAAAATGAGTTTCTCTCACATATTCCATAAATCTGAAATTTGGAACAAGTTCAATCATGCCCATTTCTTATTTCTACATAAAGCACATGCAAGAATAGAGTATGTAACCTTCCTATGAGGAAAGGTTAATGACAGGTCACTCATGCCTCAGGTCACCTGAGCAGCACAGGCCTTTGTGTTGTTCCACACTAAAGCTTTAGCTGCACATCCTGTGAATAGTCTGGCTTGTAGTTGTTGAATAGGAGTGTAACACTGACCTAGTGCAAAAGTGAATGAGATGCTCTTGTGTGCAAAGCTAATTATGGAGTACAACTGCACTTCAGAGTAGGATGCTGCCTCAGATACAATTTCTCTTAAACAATGCTCGATGATGTCACTGTTAAGAACCTGAGCTCATGAAATAAACATCAAATTCAAACCAGCATTCATTGAATTCATTCATTCATTTATTCATTTCATTCATTCACCTTCAGTTACAGCTTTGTCCTGGTTAATCCAGAGCCTATTTCGGGAACACGGGACATGAATCCACCCCAGGGTGAGTTTGTTCAGTTTCATACAAATTTAGGCAGTGTGTACACTACAGGATGTTCTCACTACAAGAATTTAATCACTTGTAATCAGTTGGTTGGTAGACATAGGGGTCATTCGCTCATAAGCATTCTGAATCACACGAGTGTGAGGGTTCCCAAATTCCACTTTCTCACAAAATTAAATGTGAGTGAGAATTGTTAATAAACAATAAGATTTTAGAGATGTGAATTGTTATCCATTTGTTTCAAGTGTTAGAGTACATTTGATTAATCACAAAGGTAATTCTGACACATTATATCTTTTATCTTCTTTAAATTATTTATGATATTCAGAACTGAATGTCCTAAGGGCTGCCTTTGGGTTTAGAGTAAAAAAGCAGAGGAATATGACATCTGAATTGTAATCATTTGAAGAGCAGATGGCTTTGCATGATTCAGAGATTTTTAAAGTGGTGAGTTACAGTAACATGATCAAATTTCACTTCTAAGACCTAGGTGGCTCAGACTACACTTATGTGCCATGCTTCACTTGCTCTCTCTCTCTCTCTCTCTCTCTCTCTCACACACACACACACACACACACACACACAGTACAGAACAGAACTATCAGGAGAACATTGGTAAATCTTTGCCCTGTCAGGTGTTCTGAGAACCAGCAAAATAAACCAACTGCTGTAGGTCTGCAGTGAGAGGAGATCAGACAGAGCAAGAGAGGGAATTCTGGGGGAGGGAGATCAGAAGCCGGCCAAAGCTGAGAGCTTAGGCATCCTGAGGGAGAGACGGGGCTTGTGCTGGAATGCAGAGTGAGTACTCAGATCACATTTCAGGATCCCAGTGTCCAAGCACTGAGACACAAGCTAAATAGGCAAGTCAATATGTGGTGCAGTTTGAGAGACTCGCACTAAAGCTGCTCTGAATGTTTATTAGCTTGAGACAACTATCCCATACTAAAATCCAAACCTCCATCTGTTATTGGTGAGGTAAGGAGAATGTCATAAACAAGAGCATGCTTGCTAACGGATCAAAAACCACAAGCGCTTAGCTTTTAACTTGGCTAAAGTTGTGCTCTGTTTTCATAAATGACTCATGCAACTGACATCGTATTTCTCAGAAGTCTCACTTCCAGGTATTATATGTGTGTGCTGCCTCCAAGGAAACTCTTAGACTATTTCAGTGTTACTTAAAAGTCTCATGAAATTTATTATGAATGTTCTTCCTGACAGGTTAAAAAAGAAACTAGAGCTTCTTCCCTTTCCAGATATTCTGTCTTCAACATACAGTCTATTATTAATCACTAATTATTAATCATGCACACACACACACACACACACACATACACACACACACACACACAGAGAGAGCACTGAAAGTTTTGCTTTTTGTGTTGTGGCTCTGGTTTCAAGGCTTGCACTTTTATAGACAGGACTGGTATGAGTCAAGTGACGGCCACACAGGATAAAACACAGGCCTGAATTCCACACTGAGCGGTGAAAAATTAGTAATTGACATTGAGATGATGTGTAATTTGATAGGCGCCTGCATGCACAAAAAAGCAACCATACAAAAAGACTGCATTAACATTTAATGAAATGCATACAGACGCCTGAACCTGAA
Organism: Hemibagrus wyckioides; assembly: GCF_019097595.1. Classification (NCBI taxonomy): domain Eukaryota; kingdom Metazoa; phylum Chordata; class Actinopteri; order Siluriformes; family Bagridae; genus Hemibagrus; species Hemibagrus wyckioides. The sequence goes on from NC_080715.1 coordinate 14,911,768, forward strand.
ACAGGAAATACTGACTGACGAGTGCATGAATATGGATGGTATGGAGCAGTCAGTCCTTTCAGTTGCTATTGCTTTAGTTCCTGTGGGTGTGGTCTGTGGATCTGACTTACCAATAGAGATTCACTTTAAAAAGGCAGCTAAGATGATGGATGGGACAAACACCTCACCAGTGTTCAACAGTTTTTGAAATATACCATGACAACGCAAGGCTTTTGTCAGCACCTTGGAAAGCCCCCTAAAATATCTGACCTTTTTATAAACCTTATAAATTAACCACATACGTATCATACACCGTAGAGGAGAGACAAACACATGAGCACAAAATAAAGTTTATATTTCAAAAACACTTTTTATTCACATAAGGCAAAGGCACTTAAAGGGAAATGGTGAACTATCATCAGATGCTCAAATACAACAAAGCTGGTGGCCAAAGACTTGCAAAACTGCATATTATTATCATTTTTACAACTGTCTATAGTTTGCCATTAAGTAAATTTTTAAGTAAGTAAAATTTTACATAGTTGTTGCTCAAATGATAAATGCATTGGTAAAATCTAAAACTATTTTGAGTATGAATAAAATTGTAGTTCCTTGCATTACTAAAAATAAATACTAAATACTACATTACTAAAAATACTAAAAATTTGTAAGCAAGTATAGCTTTGTCTAACCCTAGCCAAACCGTGGTGGTTCATTATACATATTTTTTTGCAACATATGTTAAAGGTCTTTATTTGCTAATAACACATTTTATGGTTTTATTGAGGGATTTGTAAACTTTGTTAAACAAGGGAATTTTTTTTAATAGTTGGAATATTTTTGTATCATTAGTTACTCTGTATTTTACACGTCCAAGTTGCTTGCCTTAAAAATGAATGAAATACTTTTTTGTATACCAAAATGGAGTATTAAACTTTTTTCAAAGGTAACCATGCTAATATACAAGCCAATGTTTCAGTGAACTGAATCTAAATTACAGGATTTCATGTTGGTGTTTACTAAAACAAAGTAAAATACATGAAAACAGTTTCAGTGATATATATCTACCTTGGGTATTCAAACAATAATTAGTTTTGGTCATTTTTCCTTTTGAATACTTATTATAAATAGCAGCAGTGACATTTAGCCTGCAGTAAAATGAGCTCTTCAGTGTAATCAAACTCACTCCACTTTGAGCTGCTTAACTGTGTGATTCTATGCCACTAAATGGGTGGTGGGTATGAAAGTCTAGGCCTGTGTCTGTGTTCCATGCCGACCCCAGTAATAGATGATTGCCTGTGATAAATGAGTGTGTCACACAGCTCCATCTGGAAGTGGGGAAGAGGCTGAAGCAGCAGCAGGTAATGGATGGGGCAGGACAGGAGCTCTGAGAGGAGAGGTCACCTGGAACAACACTTCCCACGCCTCCCTCATAGCTCTGCTTTATATCACAATCCATAATTTCCGCTAAATCTTAAGCACAAAACACACACACGCAGTGATTAACGCTATGACTAAACTTAACCCCAACCCCAATCTCAGTAACTAAAATGAAACATTTTCACTCTATAAAGGTTTACATAATAAATAAAATAAAAGTTAATTATAATAAATAATAAAGTTGTGGGTACCAGCCAAATGTTCCAATAAGAGCAAAAATGTCAGATAATCCTACTCTTGTAGGGACACCAACAAATAGAAACATGTGCCACCTACTAGAATGTCTGTCCCCACCAACCCCCCCCCCCCCCCACACACACACACACAAACCTGTGATTCACATTATATAGACATACCAAACTAATCTTGCAGCTCAAGTAAAGATCTCAGACTATAATTTGAGGATTAGTAAGTTTAATGCCTGCTTGCTTTCCAATGTTCCACTCTTTCTACTCAGGAGCTCAAAACATGATGTTTCCTGTTTCTGGGAGAAGCACAGGAAGCTCTCTCTCTCCCTCTCCCTCTCTCTCTCATGAGCTTTTGGCTATGTTCCAGCTTCATGGCCTCATTCAATCACACTGCCATACAAATACTGCATACAAATGCTGATTCAACTAAAGCGGCTCTCAACTGCACAGCCTCTAATCACAGATACGTCTTCACGTGTTGACGTCAAAAGTGTTAGTGATATATTTTCACTGGCTCTTGAAAATGCTTTTTCAGTCATTTTACTGCAGGAGTAAACAATGGTTTTCTGAATTTAACCTTTAATTGTGGGTTCCAAGGACAAGACCAAGGGCCTTCTGGTACATCCTAATGTATTGTTTTGGTCAGAAAGGAAAATACAATGAAAACACATGTTTCCTAGCTACATAATATAGCACAGGCACATGCTTCAATTAACACAGCTTGTATGCAAAATAGTCCCTATTCCCTATGTATTGTGGGTGTCCTCCATCCCCTAAGCTACAGCATGTGCACACAAATTTATTGCAGTGAAATGGAGGATTTTCAGGGTTTTAAGCTGCATATTATTTAAAGCAAAATTCCCACTAGCTCCTAGCTCCTGCACTGCACATTGAGCATAATATGCTTACTAGCTAGCTAACTGACAAATAAAGGTTTGAATAATGTTTACTGTCTTTAAGATGAATCAATATGACAAGAGTAAGTCAAGCTAAAGGCGGCATCAGCAGTCCTAATATGCTATGGCCCAATCTAGGGGTGTTTAACAGGATAACTCAGATCAGAAGAAACATATTTTAGTTTATATTTAAACAGTATATAAACAATATCAGGCAGACAGCACAAGTGCCACAAATAATCACAATCATTCTGATATTTAGTATAACAGCATAACTGTATATGTGATATGACCTTTATGCAACTGTTCTATAAACAAGAAATTAATAAAGTGTAACTGACATTTCAGACACATTTGAGTCAAATTCATTGTTTATTTTTGCTCTGAATGAAAATAGCTCCCAAAGAAGCCATAGCTGGATAGTTTTGTCTGTAGCCATTTCAATGCAGCTTAACTGACAGTCCATAGTAAGTGTACTGTAGTAACATTTTCAATGTAGCAGACTATTGCTAGGTTTTGGGATTGTATTTAACAAAGACAGACCGGTGGAGAGACACAGCAGTGAAACAGTGAGCTATTACACTCAAATTGGTGGACCTAAATCATCATCATCATCATCATCATCATCATCAGTTTATTTACTACTTATTTCACATTTTTCATCTAATAATCTTAGATAAAAAAGAACCCTTAAAGCTTTTTTGGATACTTAAGTGTTATTGGCTCTATAAGAGGGTTCTACTTGGAATCGGTTCTGATAGGGAAACACTCAGTTGGAACTTTCTACACAGGATTCCCTAAGCTTTCTTCTAAGACTGCACAGCTCTGAGGATTAATCAGTTTTTCTCATACTGATCTGATCCCAAAATCTGGCTCCGCAGTAATCAGAGAACAAATAAGCCTGGAGGAGTAGGTCGGGTTTTCATTTCACTGCAAGTTGTATACTAGACATAACTGTTTATGTGAAAGAAAAAAAAAAATCTTGAATTGAATTGTGTCCCTTGCTTGGGCTGAGTTGGCAATCCACTGGTATGTGAAGTGGTCTTATTTGATTAAATCCAGTTGGTCAGAAGCATTGTTTTTGCTACAATGCTATGCAAAACATAGACTGATTGTGTTATGTGTTCATGTGAAAGATTTGTGTGGTGTCAGTCACCATAACATACATTAAGTAAATGAAAAAAAAAAAAAAATCACCAGACAGATAGATTTGCCCACTGGATAGACTCCGGATCCACTGATAAAGTTGTTAGTAAAGATGAAAGAATGAATAAGAGGAGGTGAATGAAATATAAACAAAAGTTTCAATTTTATCAGTGTGCCCTTTAATGGGTTGACACCCTATCCAGGGTGTCCCCTACCTTGAAAGGCTCCAGGATCTCTACAACCCTGTATAGGATAAGTAGAATAGAAAATTGATTGATGGATGAAAGGATGGACGGGTCAGTCAAATTCTGATAAAGTGTCTGGTTCTGTGTCTCGTCTGGTTCTGAGACTAATACCCAAGATTGGATTGGTTTTGTACTTTTATAATCAGTAATTAGACATTTATACCAAAACCCTCAACCTCTCTCTTTACTTTCTTTGGGGCTTGAAGTTTTTGTCAGTGGATTCAGACAGCAAAAACGTTAATTTTGCAGCCTGGTTGCAGCCTAATTTGCTTAATGTTGCTTGTGTTTGCTTTGGCGTGGGTTATTTTTTGAACACATGAAGAAAAATATAGAATATATGCTGCAGCTCCACCGCCCACAGTAACATTTTAACCGGAATCTCTCTCTCTCTCTCTCTCTGTGTGTGTGTATGTGTGTGTGTGTGTGTGTGTGTGTGGCTCGCACAGTGCTGATCGCTGAGAGCTAGGAGCTGAGCTGAGCTGAACGGACGGGACGGCGGTGTGCTTTGGTCCAGAGGGCAGAAGTGTGTGTCACTGGATCTTGATGGGCAGAGTGTGGAGGCAGATGTACCCTCAATACTCCTACTATTACCCGCCCTACCTGCACGCCAAGGTAGGATACAGAATACAGAGTATGCACGGAGCTACACTGTTATTTGGCTGAATAAGCACTCAGTAACGCACTCGGGGTATTTTAACAGCAATCGCACAAAATGTGAGCGCGTTCACTTTCTAACTTTGTGATTTTCAGGGCTCGTCAAACACTCCCGATTTAGCAACTGCAGCGGTTTTCTTGTTGTTTTTTTCGATGCTCAGTGTGTGTGTGTGTGTGTGTGTGTTGGTCTATGTGGTTATGTTTTGTGTGTGTGCTGTAAATTCCACTGGCCATTACATGGCTCGCCTCAGCCAACTGTCCAGGTGAAACATTGGTTCCACATTGCTGGCTAAAATACACACTGTGAACGATCGCATTAAAAAAAAAACAGTATCACAGCCGAATGTGTTGAATTAACTCTTCCAGTGTTCTGCTGTGTCCAGCTGGTCTTATATAAACACTGTAGGTGTCATTTCCACATTTTTTTGCTGCGAGGATGAAAGCACGCAGCCTTTGTCTTTTCTTTTTCTGCAGCTCGTTAGTTAATGTTTTCAGAATAAAATCAGTCAGTATGGTAGGTTCCTAAAACAGTATGTCAGTATCATATTTATTACTGATTCATATGAAAACTTTAATCATGACTCATAAAGCAGACTTGTGGTGTGGGTTTCATTCCAGAGGGCACAGCCCAAATCAATAGTGAGACGGTTCATGGGTGGAGCTGATCCAATATGTTGTTTATTGGCATGCTAAATATTTTTGCACCTGGTTCATCTGGTGACAAGTTGTCTCAGTCCAGCCTTGCAAATACTGCTGAAATCAGTGGCATTATATATATATATATATATATATATATATATATACTGATCAGGCATTATGAGCAGTGAGAGGTGAAGTGAATAAGACTGATTATCTCCTCATCATGGCACCTGTTAGTGGGTGGGATATATTAGGCAGCAAGTGAACATTTTGTCCTCAAAGTTAAGGTGTCAGAAGCAGGAAAAATGGGCAAGTGTAAGGATTTGAGCAAGTTTGACAAGGGCCAAACTGTTATGGTTAGATGACAGGATCAGAGCATCTCCAAAACTGCAGCTTTTTTGGGGTGTTCCCGGTCTGCAGTGGTCAGTATTTATCAAAAGTATCCTTTAAGTCCTGTAAGTCCTTTAAATCCTGTAAGTTGCAAGGTGGGGCCCATAGAGGGGTCCCAGTACAATATTAGTCAGGGAGCCCAATATCAGGCATAACACCAATCAGGCATAACATTATGACAAGCTTCATTGATGTTGATGTTATTGCTTAATGTACACCTGAGTTATATGTAACCTTTTAAAGTGTGGGCATGTACGTTTTAAAGCATAACTTATTGATCAGGCTAGAGGTTAAGCTTTTACGCTGTAGACTGCACTAATCAAAGATATCAACTAACAGATTTTTATTTTCTTACAACATGAAAGAAGGGGTGTGTCTGTGAAATCAAGTATAGGATAGGGCATGCTGGAGTTTGTAGGAAATAGACACAGCTGGATAACACTGAAGCAGAAGAGATCCACATTGAGCATTGTTTTATGACATGTTGACTTTGTATGGATTGGGCCATATATACAAAAGTGCATATAACTCTAAACAGTGCTTGCTTGTGACTGTACAAAGATTACTGAGTCCATTAACTGTTGAATGATTGAGTCTCATGAATGATTGCCGTTCAAGCCCAGTCTTGGGAAAAATGAAAAGTGATTGTTTTTGATAATTAGTCTGGCACTTTTTAATGTGTTGTTGTATTGGAGATGGTTTTGTAAGATAAGGACAGACACAGAGACAAGCAAAGAACAGTGTGTCATCTTTGCAGGAAGATCTCTTTCAGGGTTATGTGACAGCAAGCTTTGATCTTGAACTAAAAGGCTGTGAGACAGTGTATATTGACACTGGAAACTGAGAAGGAACAGCATTGTACAAGCTTACACAGTTAACATTTAAGCTGCATCCAGACACAGAACATATATGTATAAAGATGTTACATATCCACATCCAAAAACATCTCTGTTTGTCTAAACACGGGAATTCCAGTCAAGTGTTAATGTATCCAAAATACTGACAAAAGTAAATGGGTTTACCTGGGTAATGTCTTGGAGCTACTCTGTATACTACCATCTTTAATACAGTTTATATTTCAAGTGTAATAATTTATAAGCACTCAGTTTCTTCTAAAATCACATCTGCTGGTATAGACATCAGAATGAACTGCAAACACCATAAAGACTACAAATAAAATCTAACTCAATAACCTATTGATTTGTTGAGTAGATTTAAAATATAATTATTGTTATTAAGGCATCAACTTTTTTTTAACCAGTAGGCATTGGTTTTGGGTTTTACAAAAGTAACTATTTACAAGAAAATCCAGAAGGCGAAATTGTTTCAGAAAAAAAAAAATGGTGCTTATTGAACAATTGTGCTTAAACTGAAATCATGTCATTCTGAAGTAGTGTGCCTAAATCCCCAGGAGTTTAGCAGGAAAGAAACAAAGTCCTTTGTCTCAATACCACTACAAGCTATTATGTTATTCAAGAAAAATATCTAGTTTTTGGTGGGCTGCCTTCATGAGCATGGGCCTTTGAAGAGAAGAGTTTGAGCACATTAACTCCCATTGGACATTACACAACGAGCTTGCCAACAATAGCATTAGTCTGAGGCTGGAAAAGGCCTATACAAAGTTTACAATAAAGTTTGAATAGTTGCCTGGCAGCAGAATGTACACAATTAAAGCACAACGCGGTCATGCTCATTATGTGTGCTCGGGTCTGACAGAACGCCCATTGTGTTCATATGATTCTCATTCTGGGAATTTTTTACCGGGACAGGGAAATACTCCAAAAGCTTATCAGTGCACTGACACTGTCAATCAGACACATGCAAATAGGTCAACCCATAATCACCCTGTCATGCTGATATGTGTAAACATGTCATTAAATTAATCTGAAATGCAGTAAGTGAAATGAATTGAACAAGTGCTGAATTGTTGCTGCTAGATGCCAGCATCCAATTACACAAGAAGATACAGATACAAGATGCTGCTGAGGTTTTGGAGTGTTTATTACTTTCTGACACTGTGTGAGATGAATATTTTTATTTCCGCATTGATGAAAATTGATAAGCACAGAAAACAGAAACGGAGCTGCTCAGTAACACACTGGCCAGAGCAGAGTATGGAAAAGTAATAGAAATGTCAATGTCATTCATTTTTGCCTCAAGCAGCATATAGAGGTTTGTTTTTATTTAATAATCATGGCATGTCTGGACTTTTAAAGCATTGATTTTCCAGCTTTGATAGTACATATTTTCCAAGAACCATGCAGCTTCATAGCTTATTTCCACATATTAATATAGTTATGTGTATCAGTGAAAATTTTAAGTACGCCTAGCAAAGTGTATTTAAACATTTTGAACCTTCTGTGGAATTGTTTATAGTTTTGGTCCCATGAAAAGGTCTTTGGAAAAAAGCTTTGAATTCAGCAGTTTATAGATATAATTATGGTTTAATGCTAGGTACGCAGCTGAGATACCTTAGCACAAAAACAAGAACAGAACAGTTCCAATGTAAACTTAGACACTGACTGTGTGCATGTGCCAAATGCTGATTTTTGTAAGCTGTTTAAGAACATTTATAGCTTCATTATAATAGGGCTGTGTTTTTGCATGTGCAGAAACATTCCTTTAAGCTCCCAGCTATGCTGAAGAGCTCGGGTTTCTGTTAAAGGGGATGTGTGTGGCGGCTAGTCGAGTGCAGGGTTTTCATCCTACTATCTTTTCACACTGCAAGAACTTAAACTCACCTCATCTGCCTCACTCATTAACTCTAATCATGTGCCTGTCTGCTGTCTGGCCTTAGAGAACCCACAGTAAGAAAGATAAATGGATAGGTTCTTCATACAGTTCGTTCAAGGCAATCAGATACACTTCATACTCATTATTTTTGCTGCCCTTTTTGGCCATTCTGTTATAAGCTTCATTTCTGGTTTATTACCTTTTGTCAGTCAATGAATAGGGCAATATTAATCCCATGAGGAGCAATAAAATAATCAATCCAAACATAAAAGAAATCTAAACGTAAACGTACATCTAGCTGTAACTTAGTAATAGATTAAAAGCATGTCAGTGTGTAAAGCTTAACGTGTTTTGCCTTGGAAAAATATCTCTGCTTTAATTAAAAGTGCAATGTGAAATTTAGTCCTTCTATTAAAGGCAAAGTAAAGTTAAAAGGCAGTGGTGGCTCAGCAGTTATGGATCTGAACAACTGATTGGAAGATTATCAATCCTGGTACTGCCAAGCTGTCACTGTTAGACCCTTGAGCAAGGTTCTAAAGCCTAATCTAATCTAATATTCTTTGGATAATGCGTAATGAATAAATTTCATTTCAACCAAAGAAGAAGCTATAGGTTTGCACTGAGACAGGCATCCTGTGGGACCCCACAAAGAGAGAGTTTAAGCATACTTTGTTCAACATAGAAGTGTGTCAGATGTGGTGTGGTGCTGGGTAATGTGTTTACTATGTTCATTCATCCATCTACAGTAATTGTGGTATCCAGGGAAGGTGAAATGTGGTTTAAATTTGTTTATATTTTGGGTAATAACTGCATGCGTTATGAGGTTGGATTACAAAATAATCACTCGTGTATATCTAGTAAAACATTGATACTGTAGGCCTTTCCTGCATTTTACTGTATAATTTCTAATCATACTCAGCACTCCAACCCTTCCCCCAGCCATGTACTTTCTTCTCTCACACATGCACATACTCCACAGCTCACTATATACGTGTGTCTGTGCGCAGGAGAAAAAGTGCTGTCTTCCTGTGTGGCAGTAAAACGTGCTTCCCCCCAACGCACTCATATAAACACACAGTGTTCTCGTAGTTCACGGCGACACACTGCATCGTGGCGGTTGCAGTTGACGATGATTGCATGGCCACCTTCGAAAAGTTTGGGCCCTCGGCTGCAGCTGAGCAACAAACGCAGAAAGGTAAATACAGATCTTGGGGGTTGAAAACACTCCAACTTATGACACAGTCCTTACTCAAGATTCATCTTATGACTGTCACCGAAAGACGATGTGTATGATCATCAGAGGAAACAGAAAAAGAGAGGGAGTGAACAGGAAGTAGCATTTTGTCATCTCTAAGTATTGAATGGTATGTTGGCTGTATAATTTGAGTGTGAGAGAAATAATAAGAGAGAAGAGATCAGTACTTCGTTCCAGTCTGGAGCAGCCAGGAGAGAAATTTGCAGAGTTTACAGTTGCAGGCTCATTTTTACTAACACACTGGGTTCAGAACCCATTTCTCTTTTCATGCAGAATATTTATCTCACTCTCACCTCAATCCCTCGCAAAGATACCGGAGAGTGTGAGAGAAAGAGAGGCAATAAGAATGTGATCAGCATGTGATGGTGCCTGAGAGCCTATCACGTGTGGGTGTATATACAGTACTGTGCAAACTATAAGGCACGCTGAAATATTTTTACATTTTGTTGTTAATCTTAGACTTTTCCACTAGTGTGTCAGGACAGAATACTTTTTAGTAAATTATCCAAACAAAAATGTTGCAAAGAGTTAGCAAAGTATTGTTAAGGAAAGAAGAATAACTCACCACTTTTCAGATGAAACATCATTTAAGCGTACAAAGCTGGAGGACGTGAAATAGCCAAGTCTGCAGAAGAAATGTGGCATGTTCTCCAAAACACTTGGAAAATCTTACCAGGCAATTTATATAAAGCTGCTTGAGGGTGTTCTGAAGAAAACTGATGCAGAGTTTGGCCAAATATATATTGGATTTATTTCTGACTGCTTACCACTGTTTATAGTAATTTACTTGCAGTATAGATCTTTCTTCATAATTTCTTCATAATCTTTCTTCATAATTTCAAAGCAACATTGCTTCCAAGATTTCCTGTATTTGATTTTTGCACAGCATTGTATATATCGAGATTTACCATTTTCCTGACAGTTTTATTTAATATCATAAATGTTATTTATGTGCCGTTACACCAAAAAAATTCCTTAGAAATATAAACATAAAAATTGCATAGGCCACAAAATGGCTAAATGTCATTAAATTGCAGATTTGCCCGTCAGAACATTATACAGTAATATACGAGTCTCAATAAGGCTAAGTTAGAGTGCTTTCCCATGCTGGAGCTTTCTCTGTTCATGCTGCACTGACAGTTGTATCGTATCAAAGCAGCCTGCTCTTGACTGTGCACCTTCCTCTGTACACTTCTACGCATTAGATCTTATGTTAGACAGTACTGGTGCTAAATAAAGTTGTGAACTTTGTGACAACTTGAAGACAGCTTGCTATTTTTTCCTTAGAATGTATTTTCGGGTCTGTGCATATGGAGTTACTGTAATTTTACAGTTTACAATTTAATAACATAATTTTATAACATCTATCTCTCTGGTTGACTATTACTTTCTTTTTTCATGTTCACTGATGCAGACACTCATTCACAGGTCAATGTGTAGAAACCCATGTGCCTTTCCATTGGTCAGCTTTGCAGTGTCCCTCCTCAAGTGTAGACATCCATTCTTATCACACAGTTTTGACAGTAACCAGCTCGGTAACTGCAGAAGTAAACAAATCTACACAAGGCACACTCCTACACAAGTCCAAATCCTTAAATGTACCTCAAATTATTATTTTATGTAAAGTTCTAAGCGTTTCTAAATTCATAACCAAACATAAATTTACAAAATACACCCGATAGTCTAATCCTCCCCCAAACATCATAGATCTTTCTGCTCTTATGACTTTTTCAGTTTATTATGAGTGCACTGACCTGGTTTGAATTCTAATCTTTCTGCTAACCTTTAATATTTTCAGTTTTCTGAATTTCCAATTCCTGTTGTCGAATATGTTTTTATTACTTATAACATTGAGAAAGTTTATTGTAATTCACACAATCCAGCTAATTATGCGTCATTACAGAAGTTACCCCAGTTAAGCTTATGTTGAGGGAATGGTTAGTTATAATAGTTTTTCTTAAAACTTTATTTTAAAAATGTTTATTGGTATTTATATTGCAGTTATGCTGATTTCTTAAATATTGTCAAAAGTGTGCTTTGTTCTGTAGCAGCACAGCTCGGAGGCTAATGAGGGAACAATTGTTCATAGCTTTTATATCATAATTTATAGAATGATGATAATGATGATAACAGGAATTAATTGACATTGCACATTGTTCACCCTTCTGCAACATGCTAGTGCATCATTGAATATTTTCCTATAACATTACACCCTATAACCCTATTCTATCTCCTGCTTAGAGGTTGATTGATGTGGTCAAACAGGGGGCATATTCATGAGGAGGGTCATAGAGGTCTGTGCAAGAGCTCAAAAAAGTGTCAAACACCCCAGGATTAACCTACAGATAAATTTTAAATCCTGTGCCCTGCAGTGAATTGCAAGGTCCAGTTTTTCTATCTGCTAATGCAGTAGATATTCAGGCAGAGCACTTTGCTCTCTTAAAATGGCAGAATATCAGGTCTGTACGAAGTCTTTGCAGTTGATACTGTACCTTAATTTCACTTTACTTTTTAAATAGAGGAGACACCATTTCTCAAAGGTGAAATTTTTCAAACTGAAAAATGTTTAACAACTGTCATGGTCCAGAGATCTTTACTACAGTGCAATAGTGTATTGTGTATTATTTGTAAAGTTTGTCAGGATAAGATGATGTAGCCCGGTTTAAAACAGATTTACAATGCAGCGTTCTGCTTAAGGCTACATTAGAATTTAGAACAGCAGACGGAATCTGCTGAGGTCGGGGGATATTTTAGTAGATAACAGGAAATGCTAGGTTTGAGGACAAGCCATCAAGGTTTCGGGTATAGATGGAGCAGACAGAGAGAGAGAGAGAGAGAGAGAGAGAGAGAGAGAGAGCAAGCAGGAGCAAGCAAGCATCTTGAACTGTATAAGCAAGAGAGAAATGACCAATGAAAGCGAGCTTGGCAGGAATCATGTAGGCTGGAGGCTGGAGTGTTTATAACACTAGAGAAACCAGTTCAGTGATTATATAATTCTTTTGCATGTGTCTGATGGCAGTTATTTCGAATTTAGTTTGTGATTTTAGGCATGAGTATGGGTTGGGGGGATTGGTTTTGGGGTTTTGGGGAGGGTCTATATCTGACAATATTCTGGACAGTTATCTGACCAGTTATCACACAGTTATCTGTTTTATGTAGCCCCATAAACATGAAGAAATGTTGTTTCATTTCACTGTGTACTGGGTCAGCTATATATGGTTGAAATTATAATAAGAGCTTCTTGACATGACATTTTTGACTGCTTTTTACACAACCATCAGCTTCTATTATTTTTACATTTATTTTTGCTTTTAAATGTTTTTTTTTTTTTTGAGTGTGTGTGTTGTGCTACTGTTTAGTGATTTGTAAAAGACCGTCTTGACTTCTGGCTGTAGCATGTCCATACTCCTTTCTACAAAAAATGATGTTTTCTACATTTTTTTTACCCATTTCGTATTTTTCATAGAAGAATGTAGATATTTTACTTTTAAAAAAAAAAAAAAAGAGTAGTAAAAAAGCCATGCCTCATGTGTGCTTTGACAGCAGGCTTATAAATTCTATATTAAAACAGATATTTATTTATTTACTCTTTATTTACTAACTACAGCTATTTTAAGGACGCAGTAAAAACACATTTTGGTTAATAAAAGTACGGTACATTTTTTGTACTACAAAATGTGTTAATCCAGTCCAGAAAATACAAACCACATACTAGTTAATGGCCGCACAGAGGAATGTAAAGTATGCACGCTTAGGGAAAAAATGGGAAATCAAGGGTGAGTCCGGACTGTTTAATAACTTATACAAAAAGCTTGAATTTTATATAAGATATAAGATGGACGCTGCTGTACAAGTGTTACACTCGATTACGATTTAATAAACTAACACGTAAAAACTACGGCTCTTTTTGTTCATATTGAGTTCTTTTTTTCGCTCCAGCCACCCCTTTTTCAAAGCAGCGCAATGGTTTGGTCCGTAGTGGGAGGGGTTTTTTCTGTGGGGAACTCAACACAGATCAATGAACGGAGCTAAACAAACGGGTTGGGCAATCGAACTTAAGGACGGTCGTGGGATGTATGATCACTGTATTTTAACATCTAGCGTTTTTTCTGGTAGTTTTTGTGTGCGAACGCCTCCAAGGTGGATTCAGTAATAGCATCGGCAGGTCTCTATGTGTTATAGAATCAGATATACAACTTTGCAACCTTCCAGTCCCTTGGATATTGACACTTACGAGCGCGAATAACAATTGACAGTTAATCATCTTTGCGGCGGTACATCGAGTTCGAGGATGATTTTTGCGAATTCTGGCAACCCGCTGAGAAATTCATATCGTAAACAGGTAACAGAATAAACACTATTTACTGATTGTTACTATTGTTGCCGCCTAATACCGAGTCGGGGTTGATCCTACCGGCCGAATAATGTATGACCGGAATAATCTGCGTTGAGTTTTGTGTAGCACTGTAACTAACAACATAAACACCATTGCTGTGTGATTTAGATTAAAGCTGAAATATGTATCCGGAGTGTAATTTAAGCACATATCTGCGAACTTGAGCGACCAGCCTATAGCGTTAGCCTGTCTTAAAGTGATATATTGTGTACCGTTTAGCCTATATTTAACCCTGTGTCGGAGGGTGTTGTGGATTATAAAGATAAGAGCCACTTCCGATCTGTTTGGTTATAAGTGCTTTTTTTCCCCTTCTTCATCTAACAGCCTTTCATTCACAAACTCTGTAGTTTCGCAATATCAGGTTAGGATCTCTATTTTAAAACGTATACCAGGAATTTTTTTCTGTACAGGGCTTCCATGTCAGATGTTTAATGCTTCTTAATTCCTGTAAGCTTGATAAAGGTGACTTTTAGACATTATGGATCATGGATTTGAGCCGAATCTCATACACACTGGCTACTATCTTGATCTGGGGTTAATGTGAGGGCAGGTAAGATCGGATAAGTGACCTTAGACATTTTAGAGTTGTCCTTCTTCTTGGAAGGATTCTGTGGTTCTCTATCTGAAAGGGTATCATTAGAATACATAGTGATTGGTATATCCAGTGATCCCTTAAAGAATGACTTTGTGTGTGTGTGTGTGTGTAAAAGTACATTTTTATATACTGTAAGAAGTGTGTAGCATTGTTTCTATTGTGTGTTAGTTTACATGATGATTAAAAAAAATAACGGCGTGCAATGTTTTCAGATTTGATTAAGATTTCAGAAATGTATGAGCTTGTCAGAGCATTGATTGGCAGTAAGTAAGACTAATGAGGATTAAGCGTATTCGTAGGCAGGTTTAGCAGTGTGTGAGCTGAGCAGGGAGAGGTTAAGAGCTTTCAGGGTGAGGCCTCTTACTGGTAAGCCAGTGTATTTCCAGTGCGGATATGACTAGCTATCTGAGTCTGGGGCAGGCCGATAACAGTCTCCCCTCCTTAGACTGTCTTTCGCTTCTCTCTCTCTCTCTCTTTTGCTCACTCTCTCACTCTCACTCATGATCTCCTTTTCTGTCTAAGCTGAATACACAGCAGTAAGGAACAATCAGGCTTTGAGATGGTCAGAAAAGCCAGGTCTGCTGGAGTGTGGCCAGGAAAAAGAACTGTAAAAGTGGACAGGGCTGCTCTCTCCTCAAAGATGCTCTTTGTCCTCTCTTAGTTCCAACCGGCATGGAACGCTTCCTGGTAGAGCGTTTGTCCTCCGTTGGGATGATTAGATAATGTTGTTATTTTAAGAGGATTTGAAAGACTACATTGCAAAAATGTATAAGTGATATCATGAGATGAAAAATGAATCCACTGATCCTCTGTCCATTTTTCCAGTGTTAAAAATTCTTTAAACTGGAAATATATAATGGAGAGGTTGATATGACAAAATATCATGTATTAATGCTGCTATAAATATATAGGTTTTTGGCAGCATACTGGCAACAGAACAGTAGAACTGGATTTAAAAAAACTGAGTTTATTTAATATTTAGAAAAATGGAGAGAAAATAATTTACAAAATGCATGTCTATTGAGCCACTTCCAATCATAATTCTATATGATTTAAAATTTATGATGATACCTGTGATTTCTCAGAAAGGTGTATTGTGAAAATATCGTATATTCATGTTGACCGGCCCAGATGAAGGCTAGGAAAAGACCTGGTGAAAAATGCTTAGTTTTCGTAAGTCCATACCCACTGTAGACTCAGATTCCTGTTCTTGAGGTGGAACCTGAAGTGTTTTTCTGCTCTTGTAGTGTGTATGCTTCAAGGTCCGACATGTGTTATGCGTTCTTAGTTGCTCACCATGGTTGTAAAGAGTAGTTATTCGAGTTATCTTAGCCTTCCTGTCAACTGAAACCAATTTGAGTTTTCCACTGACCTCTCTGATTAACCAAGTGTTCCTGCCCACAGAACTGCCACTCACCAGGAGATTTTTTTTCTGCTTTTTGCACCATTCTGTAAACTCTAGTGAAAATCCTAGAAGAGTAGCAGTTTCAGAAACACCCAAACCAGGCGGCTGACGCCAATAACCATGCCAGCGTCAAAGCACGCAAGAACAAAAATGATCCACATACTGTTTCATATGGGCAATAACTGGAGTTCTGCATTCATACACTGTGTTGCCAGTTGGCTGAGTGTATAATTGTATGGATGCACAAAATGTTTAAATGTGTGTATGTAAACTGGAATGTTAAAATGGAAAGTTTTTGTTATTTGAAAAAATGAAACCAAAATGAATCATGTCAGAACTTTTTCCACTTTCAATTTACAACTTTTACATCATATGAAAACTAAGTGAGAAACAGTAAGAAACGTTTTTTTTTTGTTGTTTTTTCTTTTTGGGGGGGTTGGGTTAAGGAAGTTTTAATAACCTGATTGTGAGGCCTGAAGTGTGAACGTAATTTTATAAATGGGGTGTGGTTGTGTTCAGAATGATCCAATCACACTGAATCTCATGTTCCAAAGTAATTATGGTACAGCTGCCGTCAATGAAATTATCCTGACCACAAATAATAACCAGCTGTTTCTGTACGATTTTCTTGGATTTATCCGACTGCAGAAGCCATGGTCTGCATAGAGCTTACTAAGCACGCGTGGTATCTCAGTTGTTGAAAGGTGCTATCGATCAGGAGAGGACTTTTCAAAATATTTAATGTACTATAGAACATTGTCATCATCAACAAATCAAAAGACAAAAAAAGAGAGAAAAGAGCACCGTAGTGACATCACCAAGTACAGGGCATCCCTCCAAAATGTATAAAAGGATAAGACATTATCTTAACAGAGAGGATGCCAAGAGACATACAGCAACATTAAAGGCGCAGCAGGAATATCTGACATGTGTTTTGTTTAAATGATGAGTGTAAATGAGATTAATGTAAGTCGCTCTGGATAAGGGCATCTGCCAAATGTTGTAAATGTAAATGTACTGATTACTCTCTGCATGTGACAGTAAATATCATATTCTTCACATGTCTGGGCTATTGGGTAGGGTAGCTTACAAACAAATCCAAGCTTGAGCTGATGAGACCAATTACAGTATGATGACAGTATGATGCATTAGGGCTTCTTTTTTCAGCTATAACTCAACCAAAACAATATTAGTAGATTTGAATGACCTAGCCAGAGCCCAGACCTGAATCCCATTAAAAATCTGTGGGGTGACCTGAGGCAGGCTGTGCCTTTACAGTTTGATAAATCAAGAATGTTTTTGCAGGAAAGAGTGGGGAAATATTGCCAAGTCAAGATGTGCTATGCTGATAGACTCTTACCCTAAAAAGACTGGGTGGTGTAATAAAACCAAAAAGCTCCAGCAAAGTATTAGTGTAGGGGTTTGCGCACTTAAGCATGTAGGTGATTTTTTTCCCCTGTTTACCCTGAAAAGGTTTCTAATCATTTTTCACTTTCACATTTTATACTGATTTCAAAATACAGGTAGAAAGTCTTCTGATATTTATCTTGGATTTATTTCTTTAATTTTCACATCCTTCGTCCTGATAATAATAATGTGCTGAAAGGACTGGGCACACAAAATAACCCTCAAAAATCATGACTTAATAGGCTGCATGATTATCTGTGATTATAATATTAATTAAATTTCAGACATAATGGTATCAGGCATCATTTAATATGACTCTCTGACATGTATCATTAAACTCTGAAATGGGATCAAATTAAATAAAATGCATTTATTGGTAAATATGTATGTGAAAATGGCAAAACTGCTGTTGTGATTTTCGCTGATGAACAGTTTATTGCGCAGCTTCTGCACCCTGTTTTTGCTGATGAATTCCTCTCACTTCTATTATCTTGCTCTTTTATAATTCAGATAGAGTTGGCCTTGTAAGAATGCAATCTACAGCCATATTGGCTCTTGGACAGAATTTGGCTCTTATATATGGAGGCCCTGCCAGTGTTCTGACTGGACTCATGATCCTGTCTGATTTGCCATGCCATGACCTCGTAGCCTCTGTGCAGCTGTTTTATAACTAAAGTTGAAGTGCCTTCCGGTTGCCAGACCATTGAAATAGTAGCTTGAGCCAGTCCTGCTGCATAATTGCTGTCTTTGTGCATAGACCTTTCATGAAATGATATTTTGCTCATCATTATATCGGAGTTGAAGCCTGTTTTTCAGCGCCATGCAATATCAGTCTCAGACAGCAGGGCTTTAGCTTTACTGCAACTTCTGGGCAGCTGCTGAAATAAAAACAGGATTTACAATTAGTCTTTGGTAAAAAATTAAAAACACTCATCAAAAATGTCCAGGCTAGTAATGTGAGGGGAAAGAAGCATAATTGCCCACATTTTGGCCAGTTGTCTTTTATTATCAGAAGAAAAGTCAAATTCAGAGTTACTAAGAAGAGGCTGAGTAAATTTGTAAGAAATACAATGAGACACATTGACAGACGCATGATCATGCCTTGTTCTCCTCTAATGAGACCTACTTTAGCACTCTTGTGACTCTGAGGGAGCCTGTGTGGAGAAAGGAAGCAGCTGGATTTGGGGAATTCTTACCAATATTAACTTCAGACCATGGATTTCTTTCAAAAATCCAAACAAGTAAACAAGATATTCCAACATAAAGTTGTCCCAAACTAAAAATGAATTTCAGAACCGAGGCCGATTCTGATGTACCGACCTGAAATACTGAATCCATATTGGTTTGGAATGGTTTTCAAATCTGTTGCAGCATCAATTTTGCATAAAACATAAAGTAAAATTGTCTTAAATGCCCTCATAATCAGGCCTCTGACATTTTGCAGAACCAGATAACCCAATCATTCTGTCGATATGCTTAATAATATGATGTCAGTATTGGAGCAGCATTAGATATCAGGCAGTACATCAAGCTGTGATATCAGGTTTATACTGAAAATGGAAAAAGTGGAGTATCTTTATTCTGGACTACTACAACAGGTTGGTCATTATGATGAAGATTATGATGTGTATAAATACACATACGGAGTTTAACCATTGATTTAAGTAGCCATGTAACAATTAATATTGCTGTATATGCGTTGTATGTGTACGTATCAGATTCTGAATGAAGTAGAAGATTTGTTTGAATGTGCAGTGTGGTCATTGGCTTAACGTGTCTCTAATTTAGAAATACCTACTGAGTTGAAACCCTTTTGGTACCCCTTGGGTAGTGAACCATGTAGACAGAGTGCAGATATAGGCCACTGCTTTAAGTTGATTTTTCAGGTTAATCTGTTGTTAATGTCCCTGTCATTTTAGGTAGTTACACTGTAGGAGTTTACTAAATACCATCTTCGACCGGTTTGGGCTAGCTACATCAGAGCTCTGGCCCTGTCCCAAATGGTGCACTGATGGCCACGTGGTGTTTGTTTACTTTTGTCTTATTTACTTACATGGTTTGGTTTGCAAGGCTGTAAGGAGTCTCATTTCCCATTTTGGGCTCCATTTTGCTCACGAACACCCTCCAGGCACCCTTTGGCACAGTCTACATTAAAGCAGTCTCAGCAGTGGTCCTTGACCTACAACACCTTGCAATTTTGAACTAGTTGTAGCAGATAAGATGAGAGTCCTAAAGGGCGTGTAGTTTTAACTGGTATAGAAACAGCATTAATGTAGCATTTAACAACAGGAGCAAAACAGAAAATTCAGCAAACAAATGCTTAAACTGAATGTGATATAGATTACATAGCCTATATAGTGTACCTCCACAGTCCTTCTCCATCTCCTGCCATGTCTACAGTTTAAATTTGTCAGTGATGAAACTAATGATTTATAAAGTTTATTCATCACTGGAAAATGAAGTGTAAAATATCTCTAGTCAGTGTATTAAAACAAATTGTTCATAATTATCACTTTCTTATAGCTTGTAGAAATAATCTGCGCAAGTCTTCACATGAGTGATGGCGTACACGATTGTGACTTTCAGTCAGTATCTCGGCCTGACAAACCGCTGTGAAAACACCATGCTGAACACAACAGGCAACAAATGCTGACTTGTAAAAACTCTCAAGCTCTCGATCACTCACACTTCTCAGCCATGTCACCAAAGTGTGAACATGGAGGAGGACCGCAGGACATTCAGGTACCATTTGACTATAGCTAAGACTATAACCATTGTTTTCACACAGCTGTACTGTTTTTACCATAAACTAGGAAGATTTTCAGTCTTATCGCTGGTTAAAGCAAAGAGTAGGTTTGCTGGCCTGTCCCCTCCCCTTGGCCAGGAATTTTACAGCATTCTCTTTAACTTGTGATTCATAAATTCTTCTGAGATGTGTAGTCCCAAGCACAGCAGTGTAGTTCGGTTGTGTTCTCAGAAGCAGCTTTGTGTGAAACTGAAATTCCAGCCAGTTTTTCAGGCCAATCAGAAGCTAGTCAGGTTTGGCCCAAAACATAGTAAAATACGTAGAGGGTTATGAGGACAAGAGCAGAGTGTACTGCCAGTGTGTTGCATCTCTCTCTGCTTTGGTTCTTCCATAGGGAGGAGAAAAGGTCTGGAACACTCTAAAATCCCAGACAGCGAGTGTTAAATTGCAGAGGAGACTTGTGAACGCTGGAAAGACGATCTGAGCCTCTGGAGGACGTCCAGACTGTGATTGCTCAACGCTGTCACTGCCTCATTCCTCGGATTCCAAGCGCTTCCTCTTTTCTTGTGACTCCTTGAACATACTGTGAAAGAGAGAGAGAAAGGGGTAATCAGAGTGGAACAGAGGGAGTACTTGAAGAGGAAAAGCTCCCCAGCTCAGAACATCTGTGTCCATGCAAACAGGACGGAAGTGATTGGCTCTGCCATACAAGAGCTCTTTTATAATGTGAAGAATAGGGCTATCTAACCGGCGCAGTAAAAGCCTGTCCAAATATCCCCCAAGATTTTCTCTGGTATGCGTGGACTTTCAATAGGAAACCTGTTTCCGGCTTAATTAAGGGTTTATATTTATAGGTTTTGCACATATCTGATTCAGTTGGGAATACACAGTACTAAGGCGAAACACATGTTACTCAGAAGCTTGTACGTGTTTTGTGGCTCAATGTTAAATACATTGTAAAATCACATGAAGTGAATTTTTTTAATGCTTAAGCACAGTATAGTTTCAGATTTGCGTGCCCAAAATAAAACAAAACAGCACTCTACCTCACAGTTGTAGTAGGTTTTGAACAGCAGACACACACACACACACATCACACCCTGTAGGTTTGACGCAGTGTTGTCATTCTTTTCCTGTTGCTTACTTTTCATTCCCAGACATGCCTCTCCGACTAGTTTGCATGTAAGGACCTTGGCATGCAAGTGGTTTCCTGTGCGTGTGTGTGTGTGTGGAATCCCATGGGGCAGGGAAAGGTTGTATTTGCAGTGTAGAGCTTGTCATGGGGACTATTAGGTTTCTGCTAGGCGTGCTGGAAATGGCCGCTTCTCCCTCCTGTTTGCAATCATGCATACATTCATTGTAAATGTCATTCATTTTTGAAAGTAAAATATCAACAAAAAAAAGACTAATCCTGCCAGGAAGTTTCGCAGCATGTACATCTTTTACACACACAGTCAGCTTTTTTTTTTTTCCTGCCGTGCATAGAGCTCTTCTGGTTTGAGAGAAGAGGTGGAAAGGGAAGAGGATGGAGCACAGCATAAAGCAAGATATTCATCTTCATTCAGCACTGACAGTGTGGAGTTATTTAGTTTGCAGTCAAGAATCAGGGCCCATTTGTACAGAGGGCTACTTCTGTTTGCTCCTTTTAGACAAACTGGTAGAGTTATTTTCTCAGAATAGGAGCAGTGTTGTGTTTATATATTTAGGTTCTATTTATAAGGTAGCAGCTAGGAAATATTATTAGTAGTCAGACTGGCCAAGCTGAAGTCTTGTCAAGCCTGCTTTGTGTAGGCAAGGCATGTATTCGTTTTAATGATTGTCTGTTAACACATCATAAATCTGAGCAGCGCCATCAATCCTGTCTTTGGCCTTTTTTCCATCTGTTGTGAATATATATTTATATTTGGGCATTAAATCTATACAGCTTTCTTCAGATTGCAAGCTTGTTTGGAGTGGCATTCAAGATATTTTTGTCACCCTAAATTACTTCATTCTTAATGCAGATTGGGAACGAATGATATGTATTTTCAAACACAGCAGTCTGCCGGAGCTCTACATTTACATGCATGTTGCATACGAACCAAATTTCCGCACATGAGGAGCGGCATTTAGTTCCAGCTTGACCATAACAGCAAATAAGTTAGAGAGTCTTAGCTCAGCGTGTTCGCTGAGTCTATCGTATTGCTTGTGCTTTTAACACACCCTTAAATTATGCCAGCTTCAGCACACCATACTGAAAATGTATGTAATTCTCACATAGTATGAATTTCAACTTCAGCCTTATTTATGAATCTTTTAGCGAAGCTTCCTTTTTGTAAATCCTTTTGTAGGACAAACTGAACTTGAAAAAGTTTCACCAACCCTGATTAATTTTCTTCTTTAGTGATGAATTGCAAAGCGTGTTTTACAGTTAGTTATGCCCACAAATCTCACAGCGAGCTAAAAATGATTTACATTGCACCAAATCTTCAAAGAAAGCAGCGCAGCCACTGCAGTGTATCATCTCCCACAGGCATAGCCTAACTCTTCCTCCTTGTGCAGGGTGTCCTAACAGAATAGCTGAATAGGCTTGTTTGTTGAAATTTTTCAAGACTTCATGAAATTTTAAGTTAATTTGTGTGAATAAGTAATCAAATAAATAAGTAAATAAACTTGATTTAATCAACTTGTCAGCATAATCGGTGTCTATATAAAATTGCAGTAACTCATGCAAATTATACAACTTGAAGCCGAACAGTGATTCTTATACGTAACTTTTGCACAAATTCAGTTTCTGTTTTTGTGTGTAAATGCTGTAGTAAATTTGTTCATATCCAGCTTAATAAATTAGACGTTTAGGTATATTACAGCCGCCAGTTTGGTCATCATGTGCCATCACACAGATTGTGAGTGTGAGATATAGTTCATTAAATATAATGCCTCATGAGCTGTTTAATGTTGCCATGTGTAATATAAGCAAAGTGTCTAATCTGTGTGACAGATTTAACCGATTTGAAAGAAAACGTGGAAAATCATTTCTCTATTTAACAGAATGTTATATAGATTTTCCACCTCTTCATCTTCCAATTTAGAAAGATTCAGAAATGTCATGTGTACACCTATCGTTGTGATGATTATTGTATGTGTGTAAGCGTACCACATGCAGATCAGCGCAGTCTGCATTTTAGAGCCCATGCATTTCAGATTAAGATTTGTGTATAGCTGTCCCACCCCTGTATGCATTAGGATGACTACACTAGCCATTTTACAGTAAGTTCAATCAATAAGACACACCCAGGTTCCATTTCTTCTTCGATACACTCATAATAAATGCACCAGAGGCAAGCAGGATTAGCCCATGGCTTTCCTGCAGTCCGCAGTCATCTTTTGTTTATCTAATAACTGTTCATAGTCCCAGTAGTCTTGCTCTCACTTACCGCAAAGTCCAAAATTACACAGACCTGCAAAAACTCTCCCTATATCTGTTCTCACCTGTTTTTTTTTCACACCCCCAGATCTAAGGGCCATGTTTGCCTTTCACAACCGTGTGTTCTTGTGTGTCTTCACCCTGACCTTGTTTTGTCTTTCTGCCACTTTTGTCAGCCCCCCGTTGGCCCGTCATCTCAGCCCATGGCTCCTCCGAGCCCCGGAACCAACAGCAGCACCAATCAGAGCAGCAGCAGCAGCACGGCAGGCTGGGAACAGCTCAGCAAAACCAACCTGTACATCCGCGGCTTGCCCCCAGCAACCACTGACCATGACCTGGTCAAGCTCTGCCAGCCGTGAGTACACAATTTCCTCTCATTAGCCCCCAGATTGATCTGCTAATGATTAGTTTTTGTTTTGTTTTTTTCTTCTCGGCCTTGGTCGCTGCGAGACTTAGGAGAGCCTTGGGCAGAATATTAGCTTCATATGAAGGTAGTATTGCTTCCATAGACTTGTGTGTGTTACTGGAATGGACGAAGAGATTGGAGAAAAGCCTCCTGCAGATCTGAACAACTGGCTGGGGCTCATTAATCCCAATTGCACTCTGAGAGGAATGAGCTGCTATGAAATGGAGATCGATTACGGCTCGAGGAGGGGAATATGGCCTCAAATACACAAACATCAGTCTTGTGTATCAGCACGGCTCCAGATCCCACACGCTGGCTTGTGTATATGGTAGTAATCAGTTGAGCCACAGTGCAGTGGTTGCTACTTTTGTTAAAGCTGCCCTATAGATGTGAAACTAATGATGGCTCCGCACAGATAGTGCAGCCATGCATCTCAGGTTGTTATGGTGTTATGAGATGTGTAAATACATTCAGTGGTATGTCACTGTGATTTTTGCAGCAGGGTTATCAGTGCTAGAAGTCAACGTCTGAGTGTTACAGTAGTCAGGAATATGAGAAAGAATATCGAAGCATTTTTCTGTAGTTCTTTGCCCTTTACATTATGCTTGAACGCCATAAATACAGTCAGCTTCTCTCAGCATTAATATGCTACAACTTGCTTTTTCAGAGGTTTAAACTGGAAGGAATGTGATGAATAAATGATAAGTTATAATGCCTTGCTGAGCGTGATATGGGATCTTATGAGAATATTGCATTTTAAAACTGAAAATGAAAAACGACATTGATAGCTGCACAGGAAAATGCGAGGTCAAAAGGAACTGGTAATAAATATGGCCACAAGACCGCTAACTTCCTGAAAAACTTCAACTGTTAAAAGTTAAAGGTAAAAAAACCTTCATTATAGCCTGGTCTCATTGTGCTATTATATCTTTGCTTGACCAGCAAGGTGACTTTGAAATCTCATTCTCTCCTTTCTAAACCCCCTGTCAACCACTGTTTTCTCCACACACATGCGTACACACATAGACACATACACACACAAACACACACGCACACACGGTCACATGCTCACACTATGAGAGATGTTGACTTTGTAGCACATTCAATCTCTTCCTTCTTCCTCCATGGCTTTCCTGGCGTGTTTTCTTAGGAGGAGGCACAGAAGGCAAACTGTGGCAATTTCATGTTCCACATTATTAAGAAAGTCAAGTTTCTCACTTCCTGGGGTGTAATTAGTTTCAGTTTTGCCTCACAAACCATGGCAAATTTGCATATTTGAAAGAGTTAGTCAATACCTTCAGAAAGCACATGAAACATGGGAACAGTTTGATTGATAGAGACTATAATCCCCAGCAAGTGACTTTGACTTGCGTATGTTACCGGACATGTCTGAACACTTAAGAATGGCCATTTAAGGTTGTGGATTAGTGTGAGATAAGGCACAGGAATGTGATCTCCAATGCGTTAGCTGCATTTAGATTAATCCTATTCGGGGATTCTAAAGCAATTTCCCCTTTAACCTTTTAAGTCATGCTATACAAGCCAGAGAAGAAGCTGTGTTTGGAGTCATTCTCATCTTCTGAGAGGAACAGTCTAATAATCATCATTCATTATCCTTGTTACATACAGCCGCAAAAACTCACTGAAGGTGTGTATATGCTTGAAGATACTCATCTGACCTCTGCAAGAGTTTGCATTAGTGAGTTTCTTGCATACTTTATTACCTATTATTTCTGTTGAAATCCTCATCCACCATCTGCTGTGTTTTGATGAATGTTTAAACTCTTTCTCTTGCACTTAATATGCAGCAAAGCCCAAAACACGACGAGACATGCTGTTGTAATGAAGTTATTAGCAATGGCGTCGATACTGTTCCCACACTGAAGTTGATTGTTTTCCAATAACAGCATGTCTCAAAGAATGTTATTCCTCTTATAGCACATTGTTGCTAATCAATGCACGTTTTTAAAATGACACAACATACATTTTAATCGTTTATAGTCACATCTAATGTATTGAAACATCCGCGATACAAGTTCCTGTTCTTACTTAGACCTATATTATAGTAGCTATAAACAGTCATTTCCTTTA
The DNA here is from genome assembly GCF_019097595.1 of Hemibagrus wyckioides. Lineage (NCBI taxonomy): Eukaryota > Metazoa > Chordata > Actinopteri > Siluriformes > Bagridae > Hemibagrus > Hemibagrus wyckioides. Next base: position 14,937,785 of record NC_080715.1, read on the forward strand.
CAGGTGACTTTTCTCTCTCTCGGAAACAGAAACTGAGAAACCCTAAGGCAGTTGTCTGAAAAGTTTACCTCTTAAAGACACCTTTTATAAATACTAAATAAGCGACTCCTCACACTAAATTTCATGTTTATGGGGAGAGTTGGCCATACAAGTCTCTGTATATGCGGAAACTGAGTGCATTAGTCTTTATATAGCATCTCAGTTAAACTGAAATCATGAATTCTAGCCAAATGATCTTATATACACTATGTGTAATATGATATGTAATATATTTTTTGGTTGTAATACTGTAGTCACATAGTATTTTTGTTTTTACAAAGGATGAAAGCCTTAATTTAATAAATCATAAATCTTGACCTCTAGCTCCAGAATGAAGCAATTTTGGTGCCGCTGAGGGAAGCACAGACCTAGGGCTGCTACCCACAGTGGCCATGTGGGAATAGCTTAAAAACCAAATTTCAAAATAGCTTAAGTCTATCCTGGGCGATTTATGGGAAAAGGATATTCAAGCATGTAAGTGTAGTTCACTTTGTATTCACTTTTTGTAACAGTTACCATGTTAATTGTACCTGTATTTCTGTCTGGGGATTTCCCTTAAAACTTCTACATTAGCAAATGTGAAATTACCGTCTGGTTTTTGTGAAGTTTTGACTACTCTTTGACTTATTGTGGCATGATTTCTGTAGAGATTGTGTATAACAGGTTGTTTAGTGTGTGGCCCTGGTATAATCCCGCTAGAGGTATAATACTCAGTTCTGAAAAACATGAAGCTATCTAATGAAAAATTACGCAATCTGATGCCGTGACACCAAAAAGAAAGTCTCAACCTTCTGTTTACTCTGCTTTCTGCTTAAGCTCCATGCTGTAAGTATGGGTGAGTGTGTGTGTGTGTGTGTCCGTGTGTGCACGCCTTATTGGATAGTAGTATGACCCTGAGCAATGTCTATAGAAATCAATAAGCACATAGTGAATAGTAACAGGAGCCTGTATTAGGCTGAGTAATAGGATGAAGGGCAGGAACGGCAGGTGAGATGGCGGTTGCATTGTTCTCCTTGCTGCCTCTCTGGCTGGGACGACACTCTATATCCTTCCCTCAGTCCACACAAACCTGTGCAATCCAATTCCAATGGATTTTTAGTGAAAGCTAATGGAGTCAATGGTTGGTCTTCGAATGCCCCCTTGTCTTTCAGCAAAGCAGAAAATTAAGTTCCTAAACACAATTTTAGAGAGAATTCTGGATAATGTTCAGGACCACTCTTTTTAATGGCAATGTATCAATCAAAGACTAGAATCTCTCAGCCATCCTTAAATTACAACCCTTCCCAATTTCTGTCAATGATGTACCTATTCGGTTCGTGTGATTTACGATGAACCAGTGGAAACCCCCTCATTCTTGGCCTTGGTGCCTGCAGAGGCGAGCAGGAGGCCACAGCAGCCGAGGGAGACCGGACTGGCACAGGCTTTAAAGGTCATTCTCCATAATTGGATTTCAAATCACATAATGGTTTTGCCGTTTGGATATTAATTGGAAGAACTTAATGCCGTCTATTCTGCCCCCTTTACCTGCAGTGCTAGGTTGATTCTCTTTATACACATAGTGAACAAGGTCAAGAGTCTTCTTTTAAAGTAAGTTTCCTGTTTCCCAAGAGGTCAGAGGTGAAAATTTCCTTTCATTATGTGCCGTGCTGTATCGTACCATCCCACGTCTGAATGGGTTTCTGCTACTTCTGCAGTTACACAGGGTCAATTTAGCTCTGCTTAATTCTCCCACAGTGCAGTAGCCAGGAATTAATTTATGAAGAAGAATAGGAAATGACGTTCTTCTGTATTTTGAGTGGATGCCAGACAGTAGTAGAAATGGTGATAGCACTTTTTTTTTAATGTAATTATTTACAGCACATCTACTGTCAACCAGTCTTGCCAAATTAATGAAGTTGGCATAAAATATCTTTACGACAGTTTCACTGACTATCATTTAAATAAGATGCTAGTAATGGGGGGGAATGATATTTTATTTTATAAAAGCAGGCATGACCTTCTTTTTATGCTGTAAAACTCCAGTACTTCACGGACTATTTTATATCTTTTAGCGCTCAGTGTGCCTAGCTGGACCAATGCTTGATCCTGATTGGTTGATCTTGTGTCTCCTCTGAGCAGCTCATAGCCCTTAAAAAACTTCTAAAAAGACTCATTCTTTGGACACATGGATTGTAATGATGATGTTTTATACACATTATTATAGTGCAGTTACAGTGCAAAACAATGTTATTTGACAGGTAAATAATCGGCTGTGTGTGTTATGTTAACCACTCACGAATAGGCTTTCGGAACGGTCATAAAATATTTATGACAATATTACACACACCAAGTCCAGTTTCGACTGTATTAATAAATCATGGAGTACAAAGCACGTCTCTTATATGACCATTTATCTTTGGTTCTTTCTTAAATGGCTACAGGTTAGTAGGCTTATGTTAGGGCTGTTGACACAAAGAAACCAGCCAAATAACAGCTTAGTGAACTTCAACATGGTGAAGAACACGTACTGACATTTACTTGAACACTAATTGAGAAAAATGTATTTAATTTGGCACCAGCTCTAAACCAGATCCTGAATGATACCTGGTGTGAATACTATGAGTGAAAAATTAATTGTTTAAAACCAGACATTTATTAAAAACAGTAGAATAAGGGGGTTGTGTTTTGTTTACTGTGTCAGTGTTTAAATGAGTCCTTCCGCTTTGACTTCATAATTTTGCATTTTACGTGGAAACTCCCCAAATTGTGTATTCATTATTCATGGCTAACATGCAAAGCTCTGTCAAGAGTTAGTAAATCATTTTCTACGTTCTAGTGGGTGTTACCAAATTTCCAGGTTTTTTTTTTTTACATTTTATTTTTTTTATTTGGTAGATGCACCATGAGATTGCAGCCGTTTTCGTCTACTTTCTTATTTGTCTTGTCCAGAAGATTTGTTAGTTTGTAGTTGATAATGTGCAGATTTATTTGCTGTCAAGTTGCGTAGCAGTTCTGTGAGTATGGGACTTTCCCACACAGACAACCCTGTGTGTTGTCAAAACAGAGGAATTGCATTTCTCCTCTAAGCAATTCCATAAGAAGATCTCTTGGTTGAAGGGAAAAAAAAAAAAAGTCATTAATCTCCCCCAGACAATAACTTCTCAATAATATTGTCGCAGACCTAGGAGTGTTTACACACAGTGAAATTGCATAGCCAGTCTGTGTGTGTTATCTTTAATAATAATACAAACACAACTGACAGGTCTAATAGCTTTTGAAAACCTTTTAATTATATTTAATTACACCTTTTAATTGTGTTACAACTGCATGCATGCCGATGGGAGACAAATTACTGGGAAAAAAAACTGGATGTTCTGTTATGCTAAAGGGGCATTTTTCTTGATTCGGATTTCTGGGTTTAAGTTTTTATGGCCTTCTAGTAAATCAATGCAAAGTTATTTTTACTACTCACCAGTATCCTATGGTGAAACACTTCTGTGCTTCTGTCCTGTCTCTTCCGGTATGACAATTGCACCATTCACAGGGCAGGAGAGCACACTGTAGGGTTCGAGGAGTATGAAAATGATCATATGCTACAGCCTAAAGTCATCAGACCTCAACCTATAATATGTTCTGGAGGCTTGTGGAGTCTAATAAACTATATGTTGGTTTTTCCTTTAATCTGGCACCCATCTGTATAGAAAGGATGGAATTTCCTATATTTTCATTTTAGTTTTAACGGTTTAGGAATGTTATGTTGGGATTAAAGAGAAAGAGGGTGGAAAGTTTTTAATAAAAGAAACGGTCTGATTCAAATGAGAAAAATGTTTTGCAACTGGACTGAGCATGCCTTCTGGTTCCAGGTTTAAACTGCCCTTATTGCACTAGGGGTAATCAGTTAGAAAGATCAAATGATCATACACCTTTGCCATGGTGGCCTTCATCTGGAAATGTTTACCCTGATTATTTTCTTTCATTTGGTCTTTGCTTGGTGTGTGGCCACCTGGTTCTTTTCTGGGAAACACTTACTCTGGCTCTCAGTGTTTTGGATTCGATGTTGGCTTCATTTGTCAGGCCAGACAGCTTTAGCGATACAGCTCTGATGGGTTTCCTGTTTGCGGCCCTGACTCTGCTGTGCCATGTTGCTCTTTTGATCTTGGAGATGTAGCATTAGCTAGGAAATGTGGTTCCAAATTAGATTTCATGTGACAAAAGGAAATACGTTTGGTGTTCTATATCCTTGCCTTTGGAGAAGGAAAACGTTGGACCCCGTGTATGTGTCTGTGGATCTTTATCCAACATAGAGAAGTACTTCTTTTAGTGATGTTTCAGTCTAGAAACAACCTCCTGTGTCTCATGTTTGTGGGGTGATGTCATTAAGTTTTATGCAAGCTGTGTTATTTCTGTGTGTGTGTGTCTGTGTGTCTGTGTGTGTGTGTGTCTGTGTGTGTGTGTATGCATGCATGAGTAGGGGGTGGAGTGTTGTAAGATAGACTCCAGCTGTCTGCTGTTTCAATTCATACACCAACACTGTTCTCTTTGTTCTTTTCACAGTTACGGGAAAATAGTATCAACGAAGGCCATCCTGGATAAGACTACAAACAAATGCAAAGGTGTGTATGTTCTGCCGTGTCCTCAGCAAGCACCACATTCTGTGAATTTTTCCACTCTTTTCCGCTGAAAGCTAACTGAATGCTTTTAGAATATACTAAAGTAGAGAACGCAAAAGCGGCACCATATGGTGGGTGCAGATTGAATCATTCAAATGTACAACATATATTTTATGCCGGTATAATATGCTACGAAGGTATTGTGTGTAGCGTTCTATTTTTAAGTTAATACAAACAATATTTCAAAAGTGAGCACTGCAGAAATAACAGCATGCCTCTGTGTAATGTTTGAATTTGTTTAGCCTGATCAAACAGCAGTGCATGCAGAACCCGGAAAGTCAGTGCCAGCGCCTGTTTCCATGAGTTATACAGACTTCAGTGCCCTGCTCTGACTCATGACTTCTTGGCTGCTGTGTGTGCACGCACGAGTAAATGTATGACTCTGTCACTGCTCTGCTATGTGAGCCTGGGTGGATCAGGAAACGGGTCCCCGGGCTTTTAGACTGGGGGGAGGAAGCGTCCTCTGTCCCAGCTCCCTGCATACACTGCTGTTATTTCTGCTCTGGCTTTGCTGACTGGGTCAGGCCCTTGGTGTGCTTCCAGGGTGGGGGTGATGCAAGAAAGACGTTGGGAGAGAGAGAGATTGAGGGTGGCATAGCTCAGAACCTGGCTTGGTTCCTGTGTTTGGCACCTGTGGAACAGCCAGGCCGAGCTGCACCTCGCCACTGTGATGTGGATTATTTATGCGCTGAGTAATCTCAGCCTGCCTGAGAAGACTGACAAGGGTGTGTGTGTGTGTGTGTGTGTGTGTGTGTGTGTGTGTGTGTGTGTGTGTGTGTGTGTGGCGTGCATGAGCTGTAATTCTATCCCTGGGTTGACTCTGTGTGCTCAGCTGCCAACCAAGAGGTTAGATCCCAGTCAGTAGCTTAGTATCTGTGCACAGAAGAGACGCAATAGAACCTGTGGTGATCCTGTGATCTACACTCATAAACCATCACCATAAACTACTGAATCCTCTGAAAGCTCTACTTTCACTTACTCGTCTGAAAGTTTAGCCTGGCACTGTTTTCTTTCTATAATTGCACTATCCTTTTTAAAGGAGGGAGGTCTTGGCTTGCCATTGCAGATTTCTAATTGTATAATACTCAGTCAATACTCACGTTTCACCTCTGTACCTCAGTCCCAGTGTCAATATCCAAAATTGCCTGAAAGAGCAGTTGATCTGCCTGTATTTGCAGTTGGGTGTGTTTGCAGTTTAAATATGGCAGCAACCACAGTGTCCCAGCAGCTTCCATAGCAGTCAGAGGTTACCAAGCACCTGACTGCCTGAGTCACAGAATACAGTGTGATCAACATTCGCAGTGTGTGCATCCAAAAAACCTAACTAGTGAAATCTGGAAATGAAACCCATAGCCTCATTGAGTGAAATCAGGTATCTGGGAGGTATCCGAGGACAAGAATAGCATTTCTACTGTCTGAATCTGCAGCTGATCAGCTCAGAGAGACCATTTCGGTCTGTAACAGATGTATATTTTAAAATGAAACAGATCCACAAGTGGAGCTCTTCTGCCCTGCTCTGCCAGGCTAATAGCTTTTAGATTTATTTAACTCCTCAGCTCTATCGTACCAAACCTATATCCCAATTCCCACCCACCAGCTAGTTGTCCTCAATTGTACGACAGATACCACTTGAGGAAGGTGACGGATAGCACGAGTTTTTGAATTGCTACTCATGCAGCATTACAGGGAAGCTGAATGTGCTGGGAGGAGACGCTAATAAATTCACTTCCTTATATATGAGTCCACAGGCATCCACAACTGGCTGTCCTTCCCACCAAGAGAGCAGGCATAGGTAGATTTTCTTGGGATAAGATCTTACGATCTACCAGCAATAAGGCAAAACTCTTTTTGTTGCGACACTTGGGATCCCTAAATGACTAATTTGGGGTTTTTATAGTACACTGTGAATATGATGAGTTGCAGTGACAATGTAGTCGTGAGCATGTGGAGCAATTTCTGTGCTATCAGCCTGAGAAATTTAAACCTTCACTGCAAACTAGGGCTAAGTTCACTGCAGACCACAAGCAGGTTTTCTGCTTTCCTGTGCACTTTACCTGCTTATTACTTACCTATGCAGTATATACACCATTCTACAGATGCAGTTTAACTGTAAATTATTTTGGTGAATGTAATTAAGTATGTTATGGTGGATTTTGGAAGATAACATGACTGGGATTAAGAACAATGTCAAAACAAAGATGAATACAATTCATGGATTAAGTAGTATTGTGTATAATACTAAAGCGGTTGAAATAATTTTAATTACGATTTAAAAAAATTTTCTTGTATGCATTTAATTATAGAAATAACTGTAATTGGTATTCATATGCCTTTTTTATGATTGGTAATTATATATATTTTCCCACAACTCTCCTGTATCAGTGTGTTTTGCCATGTAGCTGTTTAACTGAGCATACACAGAGAGTGAGCTGAAATGTAAATATATTATGTTTCATTCATATTCATTTATAAGATGTGAACACCATTCAAATGAAATTGAACCGAGAAGGATATTCATATCCAAAATGAACATGGCGGAACATGGCAAAATGAAATGTCAGGCTAATTGTTGTGTTTCACATGCAAGTGATAAAAGTAAACATAAATGGTAAAATGATTCCATGTAAAGCTGTGCTTTCTGAAGAATGAGATTGAAGAATGAAGAATGAGTCCTGTTATCAGTCTCACACATCGCCCACACTGTGTGTCACTCTGATGCATTTATTATTCATTTTACCAGCATATTGTGCATTCTTTTTCATAAAGGGTTAAGAAGCAAAGAACTGAGCAAAGCATTACTGATTCATGTAATATCTAGTTATATAAAAGTCTACCAGGTTTCTATCCCTTTTAAGTAACCCCCAAAACAGCCAGCGAGCTACGTTTGCTCATTAGATAGCTGTTTATCAGTTGTTTTTCAGTCTCCTGATTCAACTTGCCGGCAGCTAATTAACTAGTCAGCGAATGGAAAGGCTTAATTTACAGCTTCTGGCACAACATTCAGTCCAGCTCATGTTCAGAAATCTCTGCTGAATGTTCATAACATGCTGAATGTTCATAAACCTCTCATTAGAGATTTATTAGGCATATAACCAGCTAATATTTTTTGTGTCTTTCAACCGCTCACATAAGGGGTCGCCACAGCAGATCATTTATCTGCATATTTGATTTGGCAAGGATCTTCCTTCAGATGCCTCACATTTTTATCTGGGTTTGAGACCGGCACTGAGATTGCACTGATTTGTGCAATCCCTAGTAGCTAGTTTTTTTCCCTTCCTGAGAAATATAACCAGCTTATAGAGTATAAGTAAAAGAGAATATTGTATTTCCCGAAAGAAATCATATAAGTTCAAATTCAGTACTAGAATGTTTTAAGGTATTTGTGTGATCAGATTAACAAAGTCATACACAATTCGCAGGCTAACATTAGTCATATAATTAGCAAGTAAAAGGCAGAACTTTAAGCTTCAGACTTCAGTAACTCTACTTATTTAGCTAATACTCAAAAAACTCTACTTATTGTTCACGGCATTACATGACCTGTTAACGTACTAGGAAATATATAGCTAGGAAAAAACAATCTAATCTAAGAACAATCTGCAAAATAAAACAGCTACAGAGTGTAAAGTCTGGCATGGGACAGTGTGATGGTAATACACAATTTGTTTGCAGGAAGAACAAAAATCTTGCATATTGTGAATAATTGACATGGGATTTAGGCAGATATATTAGACATTGTACAAAGTTTAATAGTGTGTTGCCTTTGCATATTGAAGCACTGCAGATAAACACTATATCTGTTTTACTTGTCGTACAAATCCTCAATATTCATCCATCGATTTTGTAGCTTGACTGTTGCAAACAAAATAACTGAATTAAGTTACTGGCCAACAACACCAAACTGTTTACAAGGACAAACTCTGCTGTGGTTCTTCTGATTTGCTGTTATGTGCAGATGGCAGAAGAGGGGACATCAGTAATGGATGCGGCTTCAGTTTCTTACCATATAGCTTGTAGTGTAGTTTTAACTAACTGCTTTCACAAACAAAAGAATATCTCTTTGTTATCTTTATTTTGTCCTTTTGGGACATCGCCGTCATCACAGTTCAGAATTCTTTAGATACAATCGGATGTCTGGTTCTATTTTAAGGTGCTGTGTTATCTAGTGTGGGGCAAATACTTTCCATAGAGTACTGCTTCTTCTCCAGACTAGTACATGAGAGTGTGACCTTTTTATGTGCAAGATACCTCTAATGCGAGATTAAGCATACTATACCAGCTTTTCACAGCTATTTCATTTACACTGGATATGCACCAGACACCTCAGTGCATGTAGTTGAGAGGCTATAAGATGATCTATATAGTTGTAATCCAAAAGGTCTGGGATTAAAAGTTTGTGTTTTCAGGTTATGGCTTTGTGGACTTTGACAGCCCTGCTGCTGCACAGAAAGCCGTCAACGCTCTGAAAAACAACGGCGTGCAAGCACAGATGGCAAAGGTAAGAGTACACCTGTTAGACTATCTGTCGTTTGTCTCTCTCTCTCTCTCTCTCTCTCTGTCTCACCTGTTACTTTCTTTCTCTCTCCCTTATTGTCAGATGGTGTGTGTGTGTGTATGTGAGCCTTTTGATGGACATGTGTGAATGGCACAGTAAAAATCTGGGCTTTGGTTGAATCTTTCCAAAGTGAATGAGCAAGATTTTTGTAATTGTAATCAGACGATTCTTTTTTTTCTGGCTGAATTGAAAGCAGTAAAGCCAAACCCTGTCTGGATCTCCTTTAGGCTCACAATTCTGTTTTCAGTTTAATGAAAAGGCGTCTTAATGAAAGCCGGATTGGACATGTCACCCGGCCTGTTCTTCGCAGAGGTGTGGTAATTTCTGTTTCTAAATATGTCTATGTCCATGCCTGTAGCACAGTCCGTCAAAGGTGTGCATATAAATCTGATGGGTGGAGACAAAAGAGGATGAGTACAAAGATAGTCTGACGAAAGCAGGGTGACGATATCCAGTGGGAATGCTCCCTGGGAACGTGCCTCTCACACTTGTTCTGTCTCGCACTTTCTACACACACGGAAATACACAGGAGCCTCTGTGTTTCCCTGACAAGGCTCTTCACTTGCTACAAAGCAGAGACTGTTTGAGACGCACCCAGCTCTGGCACTAACATCAACGCATCCTGTAATGTCACTCGTTACACACGCACACACATGCTTTGCAACTAATGCTTAGGTGTTGGCTGCAAATGGCATGATAAAGCCACATGTGAGAGAACCTGGTGGAGAGAGAGTGACAGAGAGAGTGAGCGAGGGAGGGAGGGAGGGAAAGTCACCATTTTCACTATGGCGGCTTCTTAGCAGCCTTTACCCCAACCCTCCCTGTTTAGAACTCTCTATTCATTCCTAAAGAGAAGGCATGGTGGGTTGTGTATGAAAAAGGATCAGAGACGAAGGAACGGAGAAAGAGAAAGGGGGAGAAAGACAGACAGACAAGGGAGGAGGGGCAGGACGGAGAGATATAATAAGAGGGATTATGAGTGGCAATGGGATTTGCAGCTGTGCAGGTTTTCCTGTTGGCAAATTTTACTTCAACAATTAAGCACAGTGCATGTGTGTGTCTGTGTGTGTTTGTGTGTGTGTGTCTATAGCATTACTCTCCTCTGTAGTGTTTAAAGCTGAGCTGCTGCAGCAGCAACACATCCCTGCACTTTCACATAGCTCAGCTAAAGCAAAGGAAGTAAATAATTGGCGGTAGTCATAGTAACAGGCCCGCCGACGCCATGCCATCCAGTCCATATAAAAGCTGAGTTCGGCTCTACAGGCGGGTACGAGCTGCTGGACTGGCCCCTCGCAACCTTTTCCATTTCCAATTAGAGCTGCACCGTTCGGGGGGTGAGGTGGGAGAGCTTAAGCCTGGCTTTTGTTCCGCTCTCACTAGGAAGTTGAGATCTTTCGTTTAACTTTTCTTTTTAAAGGTTTTCTTTCACTGATCGAACAATGAAATACCAGCCTGCGTGGACTTAATGAACGCCTTCCCCATTCTGCAAGCTGTGCTTGGGTGCCTTGATGGGTTTCATTCACTAATCTTAAGCTCTGTGTTTGTTTGAAAGGTGTATAAATTAGAGGGCAGGAAATTCAAGTGGTTCTGAGGGAGTTTGTTCAAACACATATTCAGTCATTGATAAAAGTAAGTCATTGACAACATAAACATGCATTGTTAAACCACAGTGCTGTTGAGGTGTCTAGTCAGACTGGTCACAAGGTGTTGACTTATTTCCTGTAACAGAAGCAGTAGTCTTGGATATGATTTGGATATTAATATATTGTCATATATTAATACACTCCGTCATTATTTTTTCTATAGTAACAACTCCTTCACAGAGACTTTGTCTCATTGACTCATTATATGTAAATACAAATAAATGCAATATGACAGGAATAAACACTATAGGTTATGCTGTTATAGTTCAATTTCAGGGTGGTAACATTCCTCCACTTTGACTCGCACTGCATCATCCAACTCTACTGTTGAATATATTCCTATAAGGCCATACCCTATCATGTTTTATTCGTTCCTTGAAGTACAACTGTAAGCTACCTGGGCTGTGATTGCAGGGGACACAGTCTGAGCTGTAAAAGAGTGTGGCACTTCGGGATGAGTAGTAAAGACTGAGAGAATGACAGAATCATGGAGTGTCAAACCCATCATTCATTTCTACAGTGCCGTGCAAGTGTGTGGAGGCAGCGTGCATCTGAATTGCTGTGGTAAAAAGTCTTATGGCCTGCTCACTGAAAGTTCTATTTATCAAACCATGTGCTGCAAGCTCTGTTCGACTGAGTGAGTGTTTCGCACGGACATCTCCCTCATCCTGTGCGTTCTATAAGCAGATGGATAGATAACAAGAAACATTACTGCTGATTACTGGCTCCTAGCTGCTACACACATACACACTCATGCACACACACACACACATACAGACGCATCCTATCCCAGCTCTGTTTGACAGTCTGTGTCTTATACACAGAATCATGTGACCTGAGTTGATTGAATGGTTAGCTGCTGACCTGCTTCTCTGCACAAACAGATGTCTTCTCGAAGTCTGCCAAAATTCTGTCCTGCTGCAAACTCTCCTGTTATTATTAAACACACACACACACAATATACGCAAATGCATATATTTACTCAAATCTATTTAAAACTTTGCTTCCTAACTTGGAGCTGACGTACAGATGTATGCCAAGGTTTGATAACCTCAAACCGAATGACATATTGTTGATTTTTAAAGTGAAAAGAAATCAACATTGTTCTGCAAATATTAATGCACATGCTTAGTAAAACCCTTTTTAGTAAATATCACAGAGGTATATTCTGGATCATTCTCCTATTTTAGAAGCCAGTCTGTTTTTTTTTTTGTTTTAGCTTTACTTGTCAGTCATTTTGCTTCTAGAATTTGTTCATTCTAACTGGAATCCATTCTTTCATTTATAATGCAGTGTTTCCTGTGCAACTGGATGCCACACAAACATAGCTCCACCTCCATGCTTAATAGTTCTATTCATCAAATGTTGCTTCTTTTTCTGCCAAGCATACCTTTGGTAATTTCCATTTTTTTGCTTCACCCAAAATGCCTCTGGCTCACATATATATTTTGTTCTGCATGGAAGAACCACCATGGAAGGAAACCTTACCTGTGACCTCATCACAAAAGTGAAAGTCTTATGTATGCAAATCTTGTTTGTGCAAGCAATGTTGCAGAGTAGAATGGTGCACCACCACTCCTGTGTCTGTTAAAACCTTCTTGCAGGTCCTTCGTTTCATGTTATGGTTTTGCTTTGCCTTTCTGTCCAGCATACGACAATACTGTCTGAGAGATTTCATGGTCTTCCAAGTCTTGCTTTAACTTTCTACAGCTTTTTCCTTAACTGCCATTTTTAATTACATTTTGGACAGTGGAAATTGTGAGCCGGATGAGTTTTTTATAGCCTTCCTGTGCTTTGTAGGCATCAATTAGCTTCATTTTCAGATCCAAAGGCAGCTGCTGTTTGTTGCTGAGTGTTAGTACAAGGATTGAAGGGTGACAGAATTAAATTCTGCAATTGTAATTCCTAATGACAATTCTTGACCTGCCTAATGAGTCCTAATGAGTCAATGAAGGCCTAACAACTTCAAATTAATCCACTTCTCAGACTTTATAATTGGAATGGTGCCCAAACTTTTGCACATGCCACAATTTTATTATTTTCCGTTTTAAGGAGATCCAAAATAAAAACTATACATTAACGTTTGAGAAAAAAATGATAGTTTGCTTGTGTTTACTCCTTTTCACTTCAAGAAATCGATTAAAATATGTAATTAGGCCACCAGTGCCCAATTACAACTGTACCTCTCTGATCAGAGCTGTAGCTAAAGGAAGAGGGCATGTACTGTATTCTACCTCAAAAAGCATTTTTAAATAAGGGAATAAGGTACACATTAAAAATAGTAGTTGATTGACCTGTAGTATGCATATCTCAGAACTCATAACAGGGTGGTGCAGGGTCCTTTTCAATAGTATCTGCTACTTATTTGTGAAAATTAAATAGACTAATAGATAATAAATGACTGTTCAGACCTGAAGGAGAAGGAGCAAGTCTTGGTTTTATTGCAGTCAGACAAATCTTTAGAGGATGGATGGATGGGTGAGTGGGTGGGTGTATGGGTGGGTTGATGGATGGATGGATGGTTTTATTGCCATCAGACAAATCTTCAGAAGATGGTTGGATGGTTGGATGGTTGGATGGATGGATGGATGGTTTTATTGCAGTCAGACAAATCTTCAGAAGATGGATGGGTGGATAGCTAAACAGACAGACAGACTTGTGATATCTTCAGCAATAAGACACCAAATGACATGAAGCAAGTGCCAAAGCCCCCTCTATTCATCCTCCTTCTTTTAATTTGCATACTAATGTTTTTATATACAAATATACCTGTCAGTAATGATAAGCTACAAGCTGTTTCCAAGACAATGATGTTTTTCCTCCCTTTATGGTTGGTTGTATTTGAAGCAATGCTCCAGCGTTTTGTTCAGATCTGTAGTATGTGTAATTAGCAGTGACAAGAATTACAGCACGTTTCCCTGAACTGAGAAAAGAACTGAAAATCCTGTTTACTTACATTTCACTAACAAGGAAAATCTCAGGATAGTTGTTGAAGCAGTCAGTGAACTTTTATAAACTTTTCACTTTTAGCACACATTAAATAAAATGCTTACGTGAATTCTTCAGTCACACACATTTATTATTATTATTATTATTATTATTATTATTATTATTAAATTAAGCCTGAAATAAGTAGACTTCCTCCTGTGTTTGTGTGTTACTATATACACCCGATCTGGATGAAAGTACACATATAAGCAAAATGATAATTTTACTGTATCGCTGTGGTGTTCAAAAATCTTGTAATCATTTGTAGAGTTTCTAGCATATGGTGGTTGTAGTTTTGATCTGTGTTATATATAGACTTTCATTGAATATGTGGTACTGTTTAAATAGATTCCACTGTTATAGCATTAAAAAATAAACTGCCTTGCTAAATCTGCCTCAAATTTGTCTCAAACTCCATCAGCCTCCCCACCAAATATCTAAAACACCTCTCTCTTGACCGAGCCACTTGAGCATGTGAGTGTGCAGGATTGAGGAAACCTGGTCATTCCGATGCCTCTTCTATCCAAACGCACTGTAATCCCTGTAAACCCCAAAGCACTCTCAAGCTGTTAATGCCAGAGCTGAGAGCAGTAATTTAGCATTGCGTGCCTGCAGCTAGCCGGCTTCTAGCCATCACTGCTAATCTTCTCTCACACATTTAACCCACTAATCTGCTGACCAAGCACTCTTCCCTACAGTACCAAATCATATGGTGTGCACATGAGGTCAGTGAACTGTCCTTGACTCCCAGCAAGAGAAGTCATTTAATTACCGCTAGAGGTTTACCTCGCTTCCTTTTGGGAAAGTGATGGATTTGTTGAAAGTCAGCCCAGTGAAATAGGACAGCATTAACATACCACATGCCGTTAGATATGATGGGCTCCATGACTGGTGTTGATTTGTGTTAAACTGCCCACCTCAGTCTTTTTTTTCCTCTGTTATTAGACTAACCAGATTCTGACAGCTCTGATGATCCTCCATCCTTCCATCCTCATTTCACTGTGCTGGGTTCAGCCTCTCAGAGCTCAGCAGCTCTCAAATCCTCACTGTTCTCTAATAGAGCCTTGTTGATCTTTCTGCCAGAGTGTTACTTTGGTAATCCTACCCCCATCTTTCTCCTTCTCTCTCTCTCTCTCTCTCTGTGTCCTTCCTTCTCTCTGGTTCTGTCTGGCGGGTGTTGAATGCAGTAGGATGTTAATGAATATTAATGAGGCAGCCCCTCACTCTCCTGGGAGTCTCTCTCTCTCTCGCTCTCTCTCGCTCTCTCTCGCTCTCTCTCTCTCTCTCTCTCGCTCTCGCTCTCGCTCTCTCTCTGTTTCTGCTGATGCTGATGTAACTTAGAAAGCTGATGTGATGCCGCTTGGAAGCGACCACGACTCGCATGTAGATTTCAGCTCATCAGTATTCATGCTGACTGACCCTTTATTGGCAAAAAGCACCTAGTACAACAGTAAGAGTGTGAAGCAGTCCTGTCTACATCCATACATCTATATTAAAACCATATAGTCACAGAGAGGGGGCATTCTTACTTGTACTCACACCCAGCAAAATGCTAAAATAATCACAGTCCTCACATCTAATCCACATCATCTTTCATATTTTGGACAGCACCAGGGTACAGAAGAGAGGCATGGGACTCACTAATATAATGCTGACACATGCACAATTTATTCTTCATTAATGAAGTAAATTTAATTGACTGACACTTAGTGTATAATAGTTAGATATGAGTACTCATATCTATATGTGTATCAGTCTGTTTGCATAAGTTCATGGTCTAATTATGTAAATTAGCATTTTAAAAGATGTACTCAATTAATATGTCTGTTGAAAAAAATGTCATTAGAATTTATAGGATTATGAATATATGGAATAAAACATGATGGGCCTTGCTGTATCATGTTACTGAAAATATTCCATTATGGGGTGCTATGAAGAAGCACATCCTTGTAGTGTTTTATTCCCGTTATAGCACAGTGATTTGTTTACAATTATTACAATTACAGTTGATTTACAATATGCAAAGCTTTTCAACTGTTTATAGTTAATATATATATTTAGTGCTATGGAACATCCTCAAAACTTACACTATACTCAAAACTTAACTCACAGTTACAAACATTTCCTCACCAACCTATATTTTGTCTTGTCTTGAAGTTATAAAACAAAACAAATCAGCTTGCCATGTTGTTAACAAAATCAAAAAGCATGGCTTGAAGACTCTCTTATGATGGATAGCTAACTGATCCAAAGCGCAGAGATTCATAAACATCTACAGAAAACCCTCCATTCACCATTTCAACAATAGTATGGTTTTATTTAAGTAGTTAAATCAAAACTCGTTTTCTTAATCCTTTTATGATTAGGCTTACATTCTGTGGAGTGTCTGCCATACACGTCTCTGTGAATGAATTTTTGCTATCGAAACAATTACATATTGGAATGAGAGCATTAATATAAACCTATCATTTGTATTACAGCTGGGACTACTGTCTGATCCGTGTTATAGAAAATTAATCCATACCTTAAGACTGGAGAATTATAGTGGCATAAATGCACATAAACTAAAAAAAAAGTCTCATTTGCTAGTTATTGTAATCGTGCAGCCCTGTATCCATGATTAGCTTCCAAATAGTCATGAAGGGATGAAAGGACTGACATACCAGATGAGAATTTTTACAGGGAAACATCAGAGAAACCCTGCATAGTTCTGTCTTCAGGTTTATAAAGCAAATGTATTGGGCCTTGTTTTGGGCCTGTGCCACAGAGAGGGAGAAAGGGGAAATCACTCAGTAATGTTCCCAAGAGCAGGCCAGATGTTCAGCCGTTAACTGCTCAAATGGGGACCTGGGTGGGTGTGTTTGTGTGTATGTGTGAGAGAGAGAGAGAGAGAGAGAGATAGAGAGAGAGAGAACCGGGTGCTTGGATGATAAGACAGGAGGTGGCAGGTGTTTTTACAGCTGTGTGAACCCAGGTGTTGGTAACTTTTGCTGATATTTTTGTGCGTAACTGTAACTGAAGTGTAAAGGGCAAACACATTTCAGTTCTGTTACCTTCTATTCACTCTCTCTCTCTCTCTCTCTCTCTCTCTCTCTATCCCCATGCAGCAACAGGAGCAGGACCCCACTAACCTGTACATTTCCAATTTGCCACTGACGGTGGATGAGCAGGAGCTGGAGACCATGCTGAAGCCCTTCGGCCAGGTCGTCTCCACACGCATACTGCGCGATGCTAATGGTTCAAGCAGAGGGGTTGGATTTGCGAGGTGAGGCTTTCTTATGAGTCCTGATTGAATGTTTGAGGCTCACTGGTTTGGCTGTAGTTGGAATCTGGATTTACAGTGACGTGTAGTATAATTACACAAAACCCACCCAAAAATGTGCTGATTCAGCTCTGGAATGGGGCGAGGTGAAAACTGACTCCTGTCAGAGTGAACACTCCTTTCCAACTGTGTCATAGCTTATCTTTGACGTGTGCTCACTGCAGGTGTGTTCTGTGTGTGTGTGTGTGTGTGTGTGTGTAAGAATGGGTGAATATGTGCAGCTGCAGTGTGTTCTTTTACCTCATGCACCTGTCTCAATGTGTGAGGGAGAATAATTGTAATAAACTTTCACTCCCAGCCTACTGCCTTGGCACTTGCTACAGTAGATTCAAAGATTCCTGAGAGTCCTAAATGCATTTGCGCATTTAATAAATAGTTATCAATCATTTACAAGCAAATGGCATATGCTTGGCATTATTTCTGGGTGAACGAGCACCACAAGTTTGAATGTACTTCATTTTACTTTCTAACATCTGCATGGTCAGCAACAATGACCTGCACTGTGTGTGTGTGTGTGTGTGTGTGTACAACCTGACAGTTTTGACTTTGTGGGGCAATTTAGCTGCTCCCGATAAGGGCAACTGAATGTATTTATTGCAGTGGATATAAAAAAAAAAAAAAAAAGGTCCACATAACCCTTTTTTAAAACAGCAGGATTTTAGTTAAAAATAAATAAATAAAAAGAAGAAATGAAACCAAGATAATTCATATCAGAACTTTTTCCACCCTCAATATGAAAGTTTAAAAAAAAATAAAAATAAATTAATAATAATAATAATAATAATAATAATAATAATAATAATAATAACAGGTGTAATAAACTGATCTCAGGTTCAGAAGTAATTAGTAAATGAAATTATTCTGATCAACACTGAACAATATCAGCTGTTTCTGTAGGATTTTTTTTCACATCTTCTGTGATTTATCTGACTGCTGAAGCCATGGTCTGCCAAACAACTTAGAAAGTATGCATGGTCTGTCATAGAGAGCAGTATAAAAGAATTTCCAAAGTTCCGTACCGAGTCCATCATCAACAAGTGGGGAAAATGTGCCACAAGAACAGGACATCCCTCCAAAATTTATCATTTTAGTCAAGCCACATGTCTGGGTTATGGGTTAGCATGGCTAGATAGAAGCCCTTATTCATAATACCCTAAATACAAATAATTTTTTTTTATACAAAAAATATCCAATCTTAAAACCAAATCATGTGACAAAATGTGCATTGCCAAAAGGTGTAATAATTACATAATTCCAAAAGTTTTGTTTGGTGTAAAAAAAAAAAAAAATTAATAATAATAATAATAAACATCAATAAAAATGCACCCACAATGCAGCATGCTTGTGAGTGTTTTTTTTTTCCTTTTCAAAGTCATAAATGAGGTTTTTTGAAGTTTAGAAGAGGAAATCCTGAATAGCTACAAATACAAGATCATCTGGGTATCTGCTAGTAATCTAAATTGAAAAGAAACTTCACCTTTTAGACTGACAATGAACCTAAAACAAACATTAAAAAAAGCAACTAAAAATTGGCTTAACCAACAGGTCAATGTTTTTGAATGACGTAGCCGGAGTCCAGACCTAAAAACAACGAAAAATCTGTGCAGAAGCCTGAAGCAGGCTGTGCACAGATGTCCTTACAGTTTGATGGATTGAGAATGTTTTTGCAAGAAAGATTGGGAAAATATTGCCATGTCATGAGCAGACATATTGGTAGACTCTAACCCAAAAAGACTGAGTGGTGTAATAAACTCAGAAGGTGCTTCAACAAAGTGTGTTAATTTAGGGTTGTGAATACTTAAGCAAATAGGGTATTGTAAGTTTTTTATTATTATTATTATTCCTATTTTCTATAAACAATGTATGATAATTTGTATGCATTTAAGCTGTAATATCACAATGAGGGTAGAAAACAATGTTCATTTTTTTGTATACTCTTTATAGCCACTGTATTTAAATCAATAATATGATTCATACATAATTATATAGGGGTCTTCATAAGGATAAGACAAATGAGTGTGTGTTGTGGGTATGAATCATTTAAAGAATCCTAGTGAGGTTTGATTCTTCTGTTTTTGTAGGATGGAGTCCACAGAAAAATGTGATGCTGTAATTTCTCACTTCAATGGAAAGTTCCTCAAGATGCCACCCGGAGTAATGGGTAATGCAGAACTGTCTGTGTGTGTGTGTCTGTGTCTGTGTGTGTGTCTGTGTGTGAGAGAGAGAGAACTCATCTATATATTGTGTTTGGTTGTTCATTAAGACACAGCACTTTGCTAACAGGTTTCTGATAGAGCAGGTTCGTTCTCTATTCATTTGCCTTTAGTCATCCTGAGCTTTTAGCCATGTAGCCGTGCAAAGCGCAGATCAAACGAATGTGCACTTAGATTGAAGCAAGCACACAGAATAACGATAGGCTTTGCTGTTACTATAGGCTTAATGCAGGAATAAGTGCTTATTGATTAGTGAATGCAGTTTGTGGCTAATGTTGAACACAGTGTGGAGGTTCTCCCTTCTTCCTCACCCTCCCCTTTACATTCTCTCTCATGCTCTTTCTATTTTTCTTATCCTCCTCTGTCTTCTCTCTCTCTCTCTCTCTCTCTCTCTCTCTCTCTCTCTCTCTCTCTCTCTCTCTCTCTCTCTCTCTCTCTCTCTCTGTAAACTGGTCTCTAGTATGTCCAGCTCTGATTTTCCCTGCTCTCCCTCTCTAAGCTTTGTAATTGGATTATTAGATTGAAATAGTCGCCACTGCTCATGTTGCCTCACTGAAAAGGGAGGATGAGGGCAAGGGGGATTATGGGAAGGCAACTGCCAAGTTAGATGTCTATATTTTTAGCATAATGGGAAAAGCTTGTGAGTGGGCATTCTGAATAGAGGGCAGCAGGGTGGTGCAGCGGGTAGCTCCAGATCCCGAGCGTGAGTTACTGTCTGTGTGGAGACTCCAGGTTCTTTGGTTTTCTCCCTCTGCGTACACCATGTCAGTAGGTGAACTGTTTACTTTAAATCTAAACCCTAGGTGTGACTGTGTGTGAATGTACGTTGTGTGTTCATCACACCACTTAATGGATGTTAGCAGGTACATAGCAGGCTTAAGACTGGAGAAAGTTCCATTTTGTGTTTTTAATCTCTCTGTATCTCTTTTTCTCTAGTCCCTACTGAGCCACTGCTGTGCAAGTTTGCAGATGGAGGGCAGAAAAAACGACAGAGCCAAAATAAATATGTGCCTAATGGACGAGCATGGGCCAGGGAGGGAGAAGCCAGACTTGTAAGTTCTGGAAATGTATATTTTGCATGTATATGGATGCTAAAACCCTCTAGATTGTCATTTTTCACTGCTATGTACATTGTACTGCTGTGTGCATGTGACATGCTGATATATGAGTAAGCTTAAAAAGGCAATGAGTGTGTGTGTGTGTATGTATATTTGTATGTAGGTAACAGAGGGAGAGACAGAAAGAGAGATTGTGTGGGAGTAAAGGAGAAGGCTGTAAAACGCTGACTGGAATAAGAATCACAGTCATGGCAAAATATTCATGAGCTTCTTTCTGTCTCCCTATCTTTGTCTCTTTTTTCTCAGGCTGGAATGACGCTCACATACGACCCCACTGCAGCAGCTATGCAGAACGGGTATGTGACAGCCGCGAAACCTTTTCACCTCTCGCATCCACTTGACTAATGGACACGCTGCCAACTGCCAAGTCTCTCATTCTGCTTTTTTTCCACTCTGTCTATCTCTGCAGGTTCTATTCCCCTTACAGCATTACCAACCGAATGATCGCCCAACCTGCCATGTCACCCTACATCTCCCCTGTGTCCACATACCCGGCATGTATCAATCCAGCTTGGAAATTCTATTCTTGTTTTCATATTTGTGGATTTTTTTTTAGCAGTGTTCATACAATTTGAGCTTATAATAGACAAGCTGAGGGCAGGTTCATTTAGACAATTAGACATGGCATTGATCCTGGATCCTTGTGAGAGGTCTTCCATCCTACCCTGTTATGCAAAATATTAAAATTTACAATAAGAAGCCTAAATGGGGGAAAAGTCTAAAATTCATAAATGATGCAAAAAATATTCTTTCATTCGGATAATGTGGAAAAGTCGGTCTATTAAAAAAAGATAAGACGAGAAACTTGATTTTAAAATAAATGACATTGTCGCAAGTTTCAGTGCTTTATCTATATAGATTTAATATAAGCTTGATACTCCTACTGTTTATACAGGCAAATGATTTATGATTTTCTTGACCTTATTAATGAAAGCAGCATCAGGCATTACCAGAACCGTGACCAGTTACTGAAGATAAATAACTGAATGAATGAAACATCAAATCTTTCTATCATGCTGCTGTTTTAGTGCTTTCCTTTTTTACTTTGTTTACTTTACCATCATCTGCAAGATTTTTAATTTTTTTTTTGCTCTAGACTATAGTAGATTATAGTAGACTTCTTTTTGTATTTATTTTAGATAACTTTTAAAGGAAATAATAAAGGCTGCTTTTCCTTATTGTAGGTCTAGAAATATTCTAGAAAGTTTTACAAAATATAATGTTTCATTCTTTACAGAGGATACAGTATGAAATTTAAGAACTAGCCTTTGTTTGTATTTTTTGTTTTGTTTTTTGTATTTAAGGTGAATAAGGATACAATGAGAACATTTCTACACCAAAGCTAATTACTAATATTTCCACATTTACATCTGTTGATGATGATTATACTCATTTTAATTTAACTCTAAGCGTAATTGCTGCTTAATTAAGTGTTATGTTTATTATAATAGTATGATTGGAACTGACTTAGAAGACCTGACATAAAAACAGATGTTTTCTGTTCACAATTTAATCTTTGTTCAGAAAAGGCATTTTATGCTTAACAGGGTCTGCTTATTCATAGTGTAAGCTAATTAAAGCATAATTATGTATAGAGTTGCATACCTCAACTACTACAGTGAATCCATAAAAAATACATTTGATTTTAGCACTTTTTTCCCTTATATAATTCTTCTTATAGTAGTAACATGGAATGGCGTCCATCTGATCACCACAACTGTGTATATTTGCGTAGGTATGCTTGTGTTAGCTGTGCATGTGTACTCTTTGTGTGTGAGAAGAAGGATCTCACCTCCAAGAAGAAGGGTGAAACCTACAGAATGTATGTCTCTCCCTTATTCTCTGTTTCTGTGTGTGTGTGATTCAGGTGCAGACGCCGTCCTGGGTCACCCACCAGCCCTACATTATGCAGCATCCGGTAAGACAGCATTCAACATTGTGTTGTTGCGCCATCGATACTCCTTTCGTTGTTCACATTCCGTTGAAGCACGTGTTCAGATGACTTGATGGCTTGATCTAACGTGATCAGGTTTTACACAAACCTTTTGAGACCTTGCCAGCTAGAGGGCTTTCTGTAGTTGAAGCAAAATGGGGAAATACTTACGAAATATTAAGACATTCTATATTAAGAAATCGTTCTAAGGTTGTACTTTTCACGGAAGTTACTGCTGATGACATCATGTTTAATGAGAATGTATGGCTTGAATTAGAAAAGAATTCAAAATGGAGGGCAGGATGGAAAAAATGCACTGTTCACGAAAGCTGTTTGAGCTAATAGTGTATTGCAGACCAATATAAAGGTTTTCCATTTGTCTGTTTTACATTTCATTTGTTATTCAGTCCATATAGCCATTTTGTTCATTTTCACTAGGGGTGCAAATAAGTCTGAAATCGACTACAGATAGCATTGTATCTCATTACAAGCTCCAGGCCTCAAGGCAGCTATAAAGAAACCGAAGGGAAGTGTTGCTTCTTTTTTTT
Source organism: Hemibagrus wyckioides (assembly GCF_019097595.1). Taxonomy (NCBI): domain Eukaryota; kingdom Metazoa; phylum Chordata; class Actinopteri; order Siluriformes; family Bagridae; genus Hemibagrus; species Hemibagrus wyckioides. The sequence goes on from NC_080715.1 coordinate 14,960,793, forward strand.
GTGGCAGAAGTGGTGAGGGAGGAGTTTATCAGTGACAGAGGCGGGACAGCTGATGTAGAATGAATGATTGAATGCTACGTCGTCAGTGGAAAAAAGGAATCAGTCTGCTGGCTGCTGTCGTGTATTTTTAGAGCCACCTCTAACACACTAGGCAGTCCTGTATGGCCAGTCTGAATATTTGGCATCTCTTGTTCTGTCCTCGTGTGATGTCACTCTTGTCGTTCGGTTCTTTTGTAGGGAGCTGTAATATCGCCCTCTATGGATCCCTCCATGTCACTGCAGCCAACATCCATGATGAGCCCCCTCACTCAGCAGATGAGCCACCTCTCTCTGGGCAGTACAGGAGCGGTGAGGGAACACACACACACACACACACATACACACACACAAACACACACTCACGCAAACCCCTCTGCCGAGCCAATCAGTCCACCCATACGTAATAATAATAATAATAATAATAATAATTAAACCACAACATGTATGTAAGCACTCAAAGAATAAATGGTCACATGTTAGAAAAGGAAGTGTGTATCTGGCCAGAAACTCTAAACCATTTTAATCTTAAATTAAATAAACAAAAAAAAAATACATACTATTAAATAATTATTCCCAGTATTCACAAACAAAATAAATGTTATCTCAAGTACTAAATGCATACGAGAATTTGTGTTATAACATCGACATTATACATTATATATTATGCATTTTATCCAATGATCTCAGCATGTGCTAACTGAGTTACTAAAACTCACTAGTGTTATTTGCTTAAGGTGTGTCATGTGGTTTTACAAGTCACGCTTACATTCTTTGCATCTTTTCTGTGTGTGTGTGTGTGTTCCAGTTCATGCCGGCTAATGCAGCATTACAGGGTGCATACATCCCTCAGTACACTGCTATGCAGCCTGCTGCAGTGGAGGTTAGTAGAAGCATACTGCTCACTCTTCATTCTTTATAATATACCAAAGTGTGTTTCAGTCACATGACCATGTCTCTCTCTTTTTCTTTTTTTTTTTTTTTCTTCTCCATTTCCATTTCCAGGAGAATAGCTCACAGCCTCAGGTGGAGTCTAGCGGAGACCATTCTCCCTACGCCTACCAACAAACCAAGTGATGAAGAGGTACGACTTACAGTACAATAGAATTTAACTCTCAGGTCTACTAAAATATCAACTACAATATTCTGCATTAGTCAGACATCACCGAACCTCTGCTGTTAAGATTCTCCTAATCTGAAAACGGTTCTGAGCGGATCAGACTGCTCTGTGTTTCTGAGAGGAATTTATTTGGAATTATTGTGTGTGGGGGAGGGGAGATGCATGTAAATCTCACCCAAGTGTCATTTTGTTTATGGAAATCTTTATTCTAAGACTTTTACTACTTGCCATTCAGCTCAGTGGATGATGCCTGCATGATGTTGTGCTTGTTCTGTGAAGGTCTGTGAAGTGTGTGTGTGTGTGTGTGTGATCGGGTGTGTTCCTCTGGCACAGGTTCCTCAGCACTCAGGAGACTGAGAGGAGCGACAGCTTCAACAATCATGCTTCCTCTGTTGGACTAAGCTCAGCCGTTCGATCGACGTTTGAAACGATGAGTTTTCTGTTTTTAAAAACAACTACCCAGACTATTTTTGGTATAAGTTCTGTGAGGTGCAAATAAAATCTTGAGGATGCTAGCTATCTAAGAAGAACATGAAAATGGAGAGAGAAAAAAAAGTTTTATTTTAATAAAAAAAAAAGAAAAAAAAGGACGTTTATTTTTACCAAGGAATCGTCACATGGGTGCAAGACCTCAAAGGATCATGTGACTAGATGTACATGGTAGCAGGTGTCCATTGTTGATATTTTTTATGATTTTCAGTTGTGTGTGTGTCTGCTTTTATTTTTCACAAAATTGTTTCTTTTTTCCCTTTGTACTGAACTAGTTGTGTTGATTGAAGAGATTTATTAGCCGGACATCCTGAGAAAAGGTGTTTTTGTGCTTGCAGTGTGTGTTGCAATGGTGAAGTGTTATATGTGTCCTCTTGTACAGTGTGTTTTTTCCTCCAGTTGATCTAGAATGATCTCTCTCTTTCTCTCCATACGATTTGCCTTAAGTTTGTTCCATACAGCTGTATATGTAGCCTCGAACCCGAGGCTCAACCCGGAGAAAGAGACGTTCAAATCAGCTATGGCCTTGTAAATCAGCTGAATAGGGCTTCTCTTAGGATCTAGCTAATGAAATTCAGTTTGCTTAGTTTAAGTGTTTTGCTTTTTACTGATCTCCATAGTGCTTTTTTTTTTAGAATAGAAACTGTGTTGAGTGATGAAAAATGTTGATTTGAGTTTAAATACAATGTACTGTTTTTGTAATCAGAGGGACAACGCCTCTGGTTGGTTGAATGTGGTAGAAATTCTGCTGAATGATCACATTTTAAAAATGCCTTTTAGGAAAAAGAAACTTGCTGTTGTAGTTTAGCTGCGGGGAAAGTGGTGTGACCAAGTCTTTTATTTTTTAATTCTGTTGGGGAGGGGGGGAAACCGGGATGGGTTTGTTGTTTTATTTTCGCAGTTTTAATGTGCTTTTATGACTATGTACAGATGAACTAAGCCTTCCATGGCAACTTTAAAGCAAGGATTAAGTGGAGGTTTTGAGATGAGATTGATTTTCTGTAGATTTTAGTTTGCCTAGCTCTTTTTTTTTTCTTTTTTTTTTTAGGAAGCAAACAGAACTCGGCACTTTCAAGTTTACTTCACCAAAGACAGTGAGCTAGCAAGCAGAGATCAAATAATGAGTACAATGTCATTTCCTCCCTACGCAGGATAGGCTTTTTAATGGACTGGACTGCAATTTTAAGAATGTGCCTTCTTTGTATATATGCATCTGGTTGTCTTTAGTTGTCGTCTAGGTTTGGACACATGCGAGAAGGAAGATTTGGATCCGACAAGTGCCACATACATCACTACAGAGCACACGAAACTGAAATATGAAACTAGAACATGGAAAAGGAGAAGTTTGAAACTATGAACTGATCAGCACAGTGGTTATCTGCTATGCTTTCGTTCAGCAGGAGAATGCCTTTTATTTTTTATTTTTTTATTTTTTTTGTCCTCCCAAATTACAATAGGCTTTTATTTTGGCTTTAGTAGGTTGTCTTCCAAAAGACTGTTTTTTGAACTGGTGGTCTTATCGACCAATTATCTACCTCAGATTTGCGTTCTCCTCTGTTTCGATTAGCCGGGCTAGCAGGTTCAGCCCCGGCCCTCCAGACCAAATGGCTAGCTCTGGAGCTGCCCTCATCTACATTTTTTTTTTTCTTTCAGGTTGTTTTTAAATGCTTTGGGTTTTTTTTTTTTTTTTTTTTCCTTCAACAAACAAAATGTTTTCTTTCTTTTTTTTTCTTTTTTTAATGCAAATGTTATTGTTATGAGGATAGATGTGCGTTGAACGTGATTTAATCTTGTCTAGACATTCAGTTTCATAGTTTCAAAGGCAAAAAACGCTGCTGCTTAATCAAAGGATGTTTTGGTAGTCGGCCATGACAGAGAGATGAACGAAAGAAGGAGAAAAATAAAAGAGGAACAAATCGAAACTGAAGGTTGTGGTATTCCTCGGATCTGTTCCTGAAACTTCGCCGCTGTTCAGTCCCAATCCAGGCTTTTAGCAGCACAACCCTCACAGCTCTGCTGGAATGAGTGTGTGTGTGTGTGTGTGTGTGTGTGTGTGTGTGTGGTCTTCAACTACGGTGTGTGTGGGCAGTGATTGAAGGATGCTTGAGGTGTGTGTGTGTCTGTGTGTGTGTGTCTGTGTGTGTGTGTGTGTAGCAGGAGCTCTTGTGTGTGGGCGATTCTGCCAGTTAACACCTGAAACAAGTGCCAATGTTTAGCTGGATGAACGAGTGGGAGACTGCATACAGAAAGAGTCGCTAATGAACATGAAACATCATATACTAGACAGCCATTAAGTTATGGAAAAAGTAATAATTTATGAACAGAGAACTTTGTACAGACTGTTTGAAGAAATAAAAAGTTTTTTTTCATAGAGATATCTATATGAGAGTTATTTTTATTTTATTTGGTTTTGTTTGTTTTATTTTACATGTGCTACAGAATTGCCAGTGGTAACTTGTCCGGTTAAAGACAAATCTTCCTCTGTAAATTTTTTTTGGTAGTGTTTGTCAAAGCCATTTTTTGTCTAGATTTGTTCTTTACATTCTGTTTTTGTCCATTCTTTGATATTTTTTTTTTTTTTTTTTTTTTTTTTTTTTTTAAATAAAATCTCAAATTGGTTTATGTACAGTTTCTATCTTGGTATGATTGAAGCTGAGGTGATGCAGAACTCCCCAGAAATATTGGCATCCTTCATAAAAATGAACAACAACTATTACTCAATACGTAACATTAATTGAAACTATCTTTGTTATAACAAAAAGGATATTCTCATTAGAGCAATCTTTTAAATAAAGTGTTTTTTGTTGGGGTTTTTTTTTTTTTCCCAAAACTAAGTGCTAAAATTGAAGAAAAATAAATTGTCTTTCATGTAAAATAGATACAGTCCCCTCTGAAAGTATTGGAACAAGGTCAGCTCTTTGTTTTGCTATACACTGAAGATATTTGTGTCCGAGGTAAATATGCGATGATGTCCCTGAATTTCTGCATTTATTTCCTGATATTTACATCTAGATGTGTAAAACAACTTGAAGAGCACGGCACCTTTCATCCAAACCCACTCATGTTTCAAATGAGCAAAAATATTGGAACACATTACTGCCTACTGTTTCTTGTTGCCTAAATGTTTCCTGTTAGATTCATTCTTTATACAGTTAACAGCTTTGAACATCTATTTTTGGTTTGATCCATGGCTTTCACCTGTAAAGATTGCGTTTGTCGTTAAAAAAAAAAACAAAAACAAAAAAAAACCAGCATGGCCAGAGACGAGGGAGCTGTCTATAGGAAATAATCAAGCCATTCAGAGCTTTTGCACAGGCATTGAGCAAAGCCAATACAAAAATGTCAAAACAAGAATGAAACCACTGATGTACTAACAACCAGACATTGAACAGGCCAGCCACAGGAAAACAACAGCAGATAAAGGCAGAATCATTATGAGAAGTATAAACAAAAAACAAAAACCCAAAACCACCAACAGGAGCAAGAATATAAAGGCCATACCACAAGATGTAAACCACTCATCAACAGTAAGAATCTGAAGGACAGATTCACAAAGAAATACAGAGATGAGCCACAAAAGTTCTGGAAGTAAGATCCACTGAAGTGATGGAAAGACTAAAGTGTGGTGAACAAAAAGATCTGCTCATGATCCAAGACATACAAGCTCATCTGCCAAGTACAGTGGTGGTAGTGTCAAGGCTTGGGCTTGCATGGCTGCTCCTGGAACAGACTCGCTAGTCTGTATTAATGATGTAACCTCTGAAGGCAGCAGAATAAACTCAGAAGTAGTCTACAGAAACATTCTGTCTGTCACTTTACAGAGAAATGCATCCAAAATAATTGGGAGGAGCTTCATCATGCAGCAAGACAATGACCCAAAACACCCTGCCAACACAGCAAATGACTTCATCGGGGGGGGGGGGAAGTGGAAGTTGAAACCATGCCACATTAATCAGCTGACCTTAACTCATCTGAGCAGTAGTTCAGCTCCTGAAGAGGAGAATGAAGGGAGAAGAACCCCAAAACAAACAACAACGGATAGAAGCTGTGGTACAAGCCTAGAAAAGCATCACAAAAGAAGAATGCAACAGTATGGTGATGCCAGTAAAATGTTGGCAGTTAATGCATTCAAGGAATACTGCAACCAGATATTAAATGTATGGTATTTTCTGTTTCTATATTTTTGTTCACCTAAGAATGTGGTCTTTCACCAAAGGTACCATGGTTACCTAAGTTGTTTAACCCATCCAGATATCAGGAATTAAAAGCTGAATTTCCCATCTATCATCTTTTGTGTTTAAATCCAAATGTCTTTAGTGTATAGAAAGAAAAGAAAAAAAAAGAAAGATTTGGCCTTGATGTTCCAATACTTTAGGAGGGGCTTGTATATTGTTTTTTTTATATGCTCGCTGTCATTGGGAACTACTGGGTCCTTTGGGTTTTGCCTCTAACTGTGTCTTGTTTTCCTGGGGTATAAATATGAGGTTGCTGAGAGAACTTTCAACGCAAAAGAGACACACGGTGGATGTCCATGTGAACATATCAGGTAACATAAAAATGCATAAAAATTTTATTAATAATACCATTAATGCCCAATCAGGGCCTTAAAATGTTTCTCAGGTCTAAATTGCTGCAAGGTATTGAAAGCTGGAAGACAGTTCACAGATCACAGTTTCAGAGTTGCCACTCATAGGTGTCAAAAGCTGTTGGGCCCCATTTTAAAAACAACAACAAGCTGATTGGAAATGATGCAAGAAAGAAGCCCTTCCTGAGAGCTCAGTGAGAATCTGAACTTCACCTACTGTCATTACTAGGTATTGTGTCTGGTGATTAAATGAGACCAACATGAAACCTTTAGGTCATGAACACCATCAATGTGTTTATTGACAGCAGGGGTCTGTTTCATATTTTGAAACCTCAAAGCCAGTGTGTAAAATATGATGGCTGTTTCGTGCCCAGTGTTTCAGGGGCTCGTATGCAGAATTGATGGCATCATGTATTCTGTATATATTTCGGTAAAACCTTCTTCTTCTTCTTTTACCTGCCCAGATATTCCCTGTTTGAGGGAGTCAACCAAGATCCCTCTTGTGTCCCACAAGTGTCTTCAATCTTGTGAGACAGTACAGGGCTAAAGGTTAAATTAAAATTATACAGAGTTCCTGTTTTTCACTCACTGCATTTTATTTTACTGTCAATTTTAAGTCGGAACTTATCTATTAAAAACCATAATACTGGTTCAGTTTGAAGCAGAAAATAGTATGCACTGTTTCAACCAGTAATGCTGACATTGCCATAAGAATGGTTAACTGCAAGTGTATTTGTTGGCACGAGAGAACATTACACACACTTTTGGAATACATCCTTTTTAACTGAGGTTCTAGACTGCACATTTATAAGGATTTATATCTGATGGGAAAATTGGGGCAGGGCCTATTAGCAGATGGGCCTGACAAGGATCTGGAGCTGTTAGGGGGCATGTGTGTGTGTGAGTGTGACTAGTGGTGTTACGCCACCCTACAGGAGGCCCAGAGGGCCAGACTGAGACTCAGACTGCAGCTGTCTGCTCTCAACCACCTGCCAAGCCCTTGCAGACTCACACACTGCCCGAATGACATCATTCTATCATTAAAACTTTACAAAATACTGATCATAATGAAGATTACAGCAGTTGTATAAGGGTGTGAGTGAATAGAGTGAGACGTGGGCTCATGGCACTGTGAACTGAAAGTTGTCCTTTTTTTTATGGTGGGTGGAACAATATGGTACTCTATGAACAATTTTTGGCTGGTTTTATTTTATTTATTTATTTATTTTTGCTGAAACACATTATTTTTTACACATGTTAGCTATCATGCTCCCACGTTCACTCATCATCTGCCTCTCAGAACATACAATGGATGTACTGTCCTGCTCACTTGCTTGCTTTAATGCGCTCTTGCTTTTGATTTTTCAGATTTCAGACTTATAACCCGGTGAACAAGAGGTGATAAAGTAGTGCATTGGACTTCAGACTTCAGAGATGTGTGTCAAAAATGATCAGCCATAGGTACATCTCATACTGAGAAAACTCAGAGAACTTTAACTTATTTCTCCATTCTTGCTGAATTATTCTTCATAGTGTGCCCTGAATTACAATGTGTTGCTGAACACCATGTCTTTAGTCAAGCTACAACTTTTCTATAGCCCAAAACGTTAGCTTTATTTAAAATCTTCACAGAGCTCATACTAAAGATTTTCCCTGCTGTTTTGTATGAGCTGTGAAAGCTGTCGGCCACTTTGGCACAGTCTGGGGATATCTGGAGTGGCAAGAAACCGCAGAGGCTGTGTGCCTGGCTGAGACTGAGTGTAGTTTTAGTGAAGAAGTCGCTGAGGTCTTTTGTGTGGAACAGTGGGGTACGCTCACACCCCACAGTTTGTTTGTGTGTGTGTTTAAAATTCAGTGGGACACACACACCCCACAGGGTGTGCACTGAGTTCTGCTCAAGTCTTTCTTCTCGCCTCCAGTCTGCAGTCTCTCACTTCTCTCTCACTTTCTCAAGGCTTTCTCACTCAACTACATCCATAGGATGTTGTTAGATGATAATTAAATCATGCCAGAACATACTTGGAACAATTACTGAGAAATACAGTGTCGTCTGTTGTCACAGGCGTTCGGCTGTATGGGACAAAGTATTTTGGAAGGGCAGTAAACACACCCTTTATAGAGTAAACTTTCTAGGGGATCACAATATGGTTATACTTCACACCTTAGTAGAAGAATAGTTCTGAAGCCTGCTGTATTTACGTTTCTCACTTCTTTTCACTGCTCACAAACATTCATCAGGAGTCACTCATTTAAAATCCCTTACAGTACTTCCCACTTGAGTTAAGAGCATTAAATGTGACACCTAGTGGGTGTTTAAGGAAAGATCAATCTCTATAGTGCACAGTCTTAATATCTACAGTTTCACTCAAGGGGTGTCAGAGGCAGGCACAGTTGATGATTGATCAAGCATAGGTGATTTCCTTCTTTAAAGCTAAATAGGTAAACTCAGATCACCAGGTATGTGATTTTCTGCTTTTGGAGGTGTATACAGAGCAGACAAATCTGTTGTACTGCGTCTTATGAGTTAGAGCTCTTGGGTGTCCAGTTCAATCCTGAGCTTTGCTGTATGTCTGTGTGGGCAGTCAATTCAACTATTCCCTCTGCAGTGACACCAACACTCACCCTCCGCCCTTTAAAAACATATTGCATTAGTAAAGTTTCTTTACTGTATCAGACCCTGTAACACACTATAACAAGGATTTATTATTATTATTATTATTTAAAGGCAGCAGTGGCTCAAGTGGATAAGGCTCTGGGTTGTTGATCAGAAGGTCAGGGTTCAGCCCCTGAGGTACATCACCAAGCTGCCACTGCCGGGCCCTTAAACAAGGCCCTTAACCCTATCTACTCCAGGGGTGCTGTAACATAGCTGCCCCTGCTCTCTGAACACCACTTTTTAGGCTGGGATATATGTAGAAAAGAATTATAGTGTGCTGTAATGTATATGCAATATATAGACAATAATAAAGGCTTCTTCTAAAAATGTATTACTACTAATAATAAGCAAGAACCATTTTACAATAATATTTGCACTAGTTTTGGTACAGTTAGGTCTATAATTATTAACAATGACTACCGTTTAACAGCATGCACTAAAGTGTTTTATTCTGCTTATACCACATCAATTTGCCAATGATTGTTGTTTGTTTTTAAATTAATTTTAAAGAATGACACATCATACTGGTCTTCTTAGTGGTTAGCATGATTGCCTCGCACCTCAGGGATGGGGGTTTGATTCCTAACTCCACCAGGTCTGTGGAGTTTGCATGTTCTCCTCGTGCTTCTGGGGTTTCCTCCCTTGTTCTCCAGTTTCCTTTACAAAGATATGTGTTTTAGGCTGACTGCCATCTGTAAATTGTCTGAGTGTGTGTTCGTGTCTGTGTGTATGTGCAATTTTCCCCCACCTTGTGGCCCAGGTACCCTGGGATAGTCCTTGTGTAAGATACGCAGAACAGAAAATGGATGGATGAATGAACATGTCACTTTTTATCCATTTATACTGATCAGGCATAACATAATGACCACCTGCCTAATATTGGTGTTGGTCCCCCTTTTGCTGCCAAAACAGCCCTGACCCATCATGCAATGTGTATCCTGACACCTTTCTATCAGAACCAGCATTAACTTCTTCAGCAATTGTAAAACAGTAGCTCATCTGTTGGATCGGATCACACGGGCCAGCCTTTGCTCCCCATGTGCATCAATGACCCTTGGCCATCCATGACCCTGTTGCCGGTTCACCACTGTTCCTTCCTTGGACCACTTTTGATGGATACTGACCACTGCAGACCGGGAACACCCCACAAGAGCTGCAGTTTTGGAGATGCTCTGATCCAGTCGTCTAGCCATCACAATTTGGCCCTTCATCAAACTTGCTCAAATCCTTACCCTTGCCCATTTTTCCTGCTTCTAACACATCAACTTTGAGGACAAAATGTTCACTTGCTGCCTAATATATCCCACCCACTAACAGGTGCCATGATGAGGAGATCATCAGTCTTATTCACGTCACCTGTCCCTGTTCATAATGTTATGCCTGATCGGTGTATAGTCACAGTGTAAGTATGTTGTGACTGACTGTCATAGAGTGCTGGCACATGAGAAAATCCTAAATAAACGTCTTTACAATATCAACTTGCGTTCTGCTTATGTGTAATTCCTGCCATGCGAGTTCATCTGTCGAGGTGTTCCTATAGCTTGACATTTCATGTTTTTAAGGAAGTGCGCACGATGATATAAACATGTGCTTTGTTATTGTCGCAAATTACTCTATAATCATACCAAAACCCTCTTAGACACAAGAATGAGTGAACGAGTCAGCTTTAAGCCATTCTGATGGGTTCAATAGTCCACCGCGTTAGAGAAGCGGCTCGTGCCTGTCTGGTCGTGTCCCATTTCACATTTTGGAGTGAGTGAGTGAGTGAGTGAGGGTTAGTGTTCTCCTTAAAGGAAGCTGAAGGCTTCGGAACTTCCTATCGTAGCACCGTTATTTCTGCCCTGCATTGACAAGTATGGAGTCCAGAGTCCGTAACATTTGTTCGTTTTTGGGTCTTCTTGTAATTTTACTACGTCACAGCGTTGAGGCTCAGGCTAATGGCGGTAAGTAGCAAGACCTCGCTTGTGCTTTGTTTACTAACACGGTTTGTTTGTTTGTTTGTTGTAGCATGGACGCTGTAGTCTAGTGTTGTTTCGCTAAAAAAAGTTTCTTTCCTTCGATGTCCATCATCATCATCATCATCATCATAGCTGCTACAAGGTTTTGCAATGTAGCATTGTTTCTAGCTCATACACTTACATGGCAAGATGACAGCATACAAAGCTTTGGTTCTGTTTTGTTGACAAAAATAGAAGAGAGAGTGATAAATAAAAATAAAAAATAAAAAAAAAAAACGCAAAGAAAACCGAAACCCAGAAAGGTTTCTGTTCCTGAATCGAGCAGAAAACAGACACTGTCGCTTTGTGTCACGAGTTACGACTGCTAATCTAGAAGGTTCTGTCAAGGCTGGCAGTATCTTTATTACAATAATATCTTCAGTATATCTTTCAATAGCAATACAATTATGATAGAATGTGTTTTTTTTTTTTTTTTGTACGCATCCTATTTGCAGTGTGTGCACACACTGACCAATTTATTAGGAACACCATGCTAACACCAGATAAGATCCCTGTTGGCTCTCAAAACAGGCTCGGTTCTACGTGGCATGGATAGTGTTAGGATTATTTCTTTGACATTTTGGTCCATTTGCACATGATCAGACCATCCTCAAACCTCTACATTCACCATTATAACCATCAGCCTGGACTGTTGACATTTGGGAGGTTTGGTCCATGATGGCAAATTCGGACCCAACCATTTGTATCTCTCGGCAGAAAGTGAGATTTGTCAGACCAAATGATGGTTCTCCAAGCTTTTGGCGAGCCTGTGAGCTCTGTAGCCTCAGATTTGTGCTTTTTTATTATTATTTGGCTGACAGGAAGTGAACCTGTTGTAACCCATCTGCCTCAAAGTCTGACACGCTTTCCCATAGGCTGATGGGCTGGTTTGAGTATTTAAGAAACTGCTGATCTGGGATTTTCATGCACAGCAAGTCTCCAGAGTTTGTACAGAATGGTGCAAAAAACATTCAATGAGCAGCAGAAATGCAACTGTCCAGTTTCTGTGAAATGGTGCTACGTGTAGCCCCAGGTTCCTGCGTTAAAGCAATGACCCTATTTGTATCTGTTTAGTGTTCCCAGTACTTATATCTGTAGGTCTAAACCAGAATTAGTTTCTAAATATCATATTAAATATTTAATATGAAGCATATCCCTCTGACCTGGGAAGCACTGAAAACAAACACTGCAATTCTTTCAAGATTCAAGATTCAAGAAGCTTTATTGTCATTTCAACCACATATAGCTGACGCAGTACATAGTGAAATGAAACAACGTTTCTCCAGGACCTGGTGCTACATAAACATACAACAACAAGTTCAACACAAAAACAACACCACAGAGCTAGGACAGAAGTTTGTCTTAGCCACGTAAAGTGCACAGTGTGCAGCTAGGTGCAAACAGAGCATAGACAAGACGGTGCAAAAAGACAACACAAAAGAACACAGGACACTTAGTGCCGAAAAGAAAGAAAACATGTGTAATGGAATGTAAGTGAAATAAAATAAGATAAAGTGAAATGATGTAAAAAAAAAAAAAAAAGTATTGTGCAAAAATACACAGCAGCGGTTGAGGTAGTGCAAATAGAAATAAACATAAATATAACCATAGCAGCAGATGACAGGTTGAGGTAGTGCAATAAGTAATGAACAATATAAATATAATATAATTCTTATGTATTTGTGTGCATTTATGAAGCATTACATGTTCAGTCAGAAATAATATATTTATATTTGTTTATGTGGCTATATATAATTGTCTTCCAACCTCTTTTACCTACATTGAAGAGCATTCGAAAATCAGCATTAACCTCCGAAGTTTAGTTAAACTATAGTTAAAATCTTCTCACAGACTGCAATTTCTGTTGGTTTCCTTGCTGTATTAAAAAATACTCTCACTTTCTAAATGTGCCTGCAGATTGCCCGGCTGACGGACGGACATGGGTGCCCTTTGGCCAGAGCTGCTATCACTTTGTCCACGGAGAAGAGGATGTTGCCAAACGTTACACCATAGAGGAAGCTAAAAATATGTGCCGTGGCTTTGGTAAGAGCCTTTGACTTTTCTGCATGCTGTTAATAAGTAGGTGATAAATGTGAACTCCTAACCACCCATCTTCTCCATATTTTTTTCATCAGCCCTTCTGATTGTGAACACTACTTCAGTGAATAACTTTGTTGTTCAGTACAGCCCAGAGGTGTGGAAAAACAATGTGAACATCTGGCTAGGATTATATTATGACACTGACGGTAAGGCTTAACATTTTGTCATTTCAATCTGTATACTGGTCAAGCAGGTAGTTTTACATCAATACAATGGATATGGCTATTGGGAGGAGCCAGGGATCTGTAGCATGAAAGGCATGAACCTTATGTAAACACAGCTGCTTTAAAATTGAACTATGACATTTATTATGAAATTGGAGATTGAAAAATGTGTTTAGTCTCAGAAGTACGGCCCATCAGTTACTCAGCAGGCAAGGAGTATTTTCTCTTTACACTTAACAGTATCTGTGAATGTAATTTTGATAGACTGGTGGATTTTAATCAAAGACTGAGAGTTAGGTGTAAAACAGAGTTCATAGTAAACATATATCAACAAATTAAATTCTTTTTAGCCGTCTGTAAACTTATAATGATGCAGAAGAGCAGTGAGAAAATAATGTAGGAAATTCATCACTGCATAAAAACACCTCCAGCTATGCTGTCTAAAGGAGAATCGTACAGCTTCCTCTCACATTACAACATTAACATCCTGTTATTTTTAGACTCGTCTATAGGTACGGGCAAAACAAAAACTTGAAGAACATGTAGTTCACACCCAGCTAACATTTGCATGTGTATATCTCAGATATCAGGTAATTATGTATAGTGTTAACGTTTTATTTATTAATGCATTTATTAATCCGCAGAAAGTTTCTCTTCAAAATAGATAAAGTTAACATGAACAGTGTAAACAGATGGATAAACCCACTCACTGAAGTGATACATTTCACAGGTTATGTTGTTGTTAAATAATTGATTTCTCACTCTTCTTGTATGTCTCGTTCTTTGTCGGTCTGTGCTAGATGATCAGTATAAATGGTTCGATGACTCTGTTGTGAGCTTTAAGAATTGGGTGGAAGGAGGCTCACCTGATTGGGACATACCTTTAATGGACAAATGTGTAGTGCTGCACTCCACCACTGGCAAATGGGAGAACGTCAGCTGCACCAAGGACACTGAGAACGGAGTGGTGTGTGAAGCAGCCCAGAGTAAGCTACAGTTACATTTTGGAGAAATTATGACACTGGATTGTTTCCTTAAGATTTTTGAATGATTTGTTTTGTGTTTTTGTTTTTGTTTTTTGCAGAACCTGTTGTAATTGGGAAAAAGAGTAAGTATGGTGTGCATAGGTTCATCCTGATATAGAGACAAATTAAAAAAAATAATAAAAGTGACCCGTACAGTGGAGAGGTTTGTTTCTGACATAGTTTGTGTCCTCAGAGAGAATAGTTACTGCAAAAACAGTACAAAGTTCTTCTGAGCAATCACCTTTATCCTATGATGAAACCGTTCTCTCCTGATAGGAGCGATTTTTTTTTTTCCATGATGACTCTGTGCTCATTCACATTGCATGAGAGATCACTGAATGCTTTGATGAGAATTAAAATGCCCTGCCATGAATCTTTTTTTGAGTGATGTGTTAGACAGTGCTCTCCACCACCATGGTGCTCCATATTTTTATGGCTTTTCCTTGAATTTGTCACCCTGTCAGAAATATGCAGAGGTTGGTTATATATGGTTTAATGTATTTGTGTTCTGTCCCTTGTTCAGATGGCAGTCCTCTCCTCTCGGCACTAGTCATTCTGAGTGTGATAGCTATTCTGGGAGTGTCTGCAGTTGTGTGGTTTTTCCACCAACGGAGCAACTCTGGCACTGCGCTGCTTCCCTCTTTCGAGTACCATCCTCCTTTCAGAGCACCCTCAGCTGACCAGACGTGTTTGGTGGAGGCTGAAGAGCTCGAGGAGACGTCCTAAAGCCCAGAGTCCTGAGCCTTAACGATACCATCATATTTTCAGTTACACCCCATTAAAAATTAAGCGACACTATGGAAGACTTGTTACATACTACTTGATCAGCTGTTCTCTTTATATATGCCAATTACTTTAAGCGAATATGCAGTTATTGAATAGCCTGAGTCTGTTTAAATGACCCATTGTTTGCTGTGGTTAATGTATCACAGAAAGCAGAGGAGTGAAGTAATTTTGTTTGCTTTTTTTTTTTTTCTTTCTTTGGCTCAGAATTTAATGACTATTTTCGTGATGACTGATTTTTCCATCTAGGTGTTATATAAATAATGACAGCACCTTTTCTAATCTCATTGATCACAAGTGTTTTAATTGTTCAGGTTTTTGTAAAGCTATTTTGTCGAGCTCACATTTCTAGTGTTGTTGATTATTGCACTTTCTGGATGTCTCCTTTTCACAATACAGTGTGCCAATATTTTAGATTGTTTGATGCTATCTTTACAAACAGAACAAAGAATGGCCCTGAGCATGTCAGGCTTTAGGAAGCCTGAGTTTTAGAGATGCTCTGTTTTGTACATAATATCTGATTTAATGAAGAATTTATTTTTTTTTTTTTGGACTTGGTTTGTAATTTGTATGCTGCATTTGTAATATTAGCAATGTGATGCGTCATTTAAAAAAAGTGAAATTGTGCCTTACCAAGCAATCTGAATGAAATGATCAGCACAGCAAAAATGCAAGTCTTTATAGTGTAATGAGCATTATAATGTCATTGTCGTATGAAGCATTGCACTTTTCTGGTAGATTTTATGCCTCTGTCTAAGCGAGCCATGTAATATTTTTAATTGCAGATTTATGTGTGTGTGTGTGCATGTGTGTGCACCTTATTTTGTTATACTTTATCTGGAATCCTATTGATTAACAGCTTGCAAGGTCATTTAACATTTATAGTCACAGATTTAATAAAAATCTTTGTTGGAATTGATGAAGACACAAAATACAGTTTGATTTTTGTGTATACAAAGAGTTTGTTGTTTGTTTGTTTTTCTCCAGTATTGTATACATCCATCCATCCATCCATCCATTGTCTTTACCCGCTTATTCCTAATTAGGGTCACGGGGGTCTGCTGGAGCCTATCCCAGCGCACATAGGGCGAAAGGCAGGGGTGTATAGCATACAATGTAAGGTTAATACATTTAGTTGAAATGTAGTACCATATCTGATAAACAAATTATGTGAGGGTTCAATGATGCCATGATCTGTCATGTTATTTCCTCTGTCTCTTACATGCACCTCATTACACTGACATCACACAGAAAGTAAAGCATTGAAAATGTCTTTTTCTGTAGTGTATGAATGATAAAACATTGAAGTGCGATATATGAATTAGGCCAGCAGATTGAGACCAGATTAATTATCCCTAAAGGCATTAATACATGCAGTGATGCACCCTGAAAGTGACATTCTACCAGTTCCACTTCAGCTTTTCATTGTCTTTCGCTGGCATTTCACAGCCACCAGCAATGATGTGCTTTAAATACTTCATTATGGCTAGTGAGTGCTGGTGGAATGATTAAGATCATATTGTACCTTAGACTATATCTGCTGTCATATTGATTGCTAGCATTATTTTCATTATATGATTATAGACACACGTTTTACTTATTAATATTATGAAAATGGTGGCATTGCAGTGAAGTTAGATGCATGATTATTAGACATACCATCATTTCAATCAGCAGTGGCTCATGCTGGAGTACCGGAAAATGTTGTCTTGTTTCCTCTTTACTGACTATTTATATGTAGAGAGTGACATGATGAGTTCTCTGTGTTAGATGTCATATGCATATTGAGTCAATATGGGGATTTACAAGTTTGAATAATACCCAGCATGCTTAGGGGTTATAGAAGTTAACATACAGTGTTAGGATCTGTTTAAAAGACATGTGGGAGAGTGAGAGATGTTATTTGAGGAGTATTATTCTGCTTGAGTTAAAAGCTTGTTACTTTTGAATATGAAAACCTAGTTGTGACAATATCTACAATATATTATATGGCCAAGAAAGCCTATTAGGTGTTCTTGAGGTTTTTAACAAACAATAACTTATTTTGAGTGTGTAGCAAATCTGCAATGGTATGAGCATTTATTTTAGGTACACTACTGTATATTGCCAAAAATTTTGGGACGTCTGCCTTTATATGCACATGAATGTAATATGGATTTGGCCCACCCTTTGCAGCTATAACAGCTTCAACTCTTCTGGAAAGGCTTTCCACAAGGTTTAGGAGTTTATTTATGGGAATTTCTGACCATTCCTCTAGAAGCACATTTGTGAGGTCAGACACTGATGTTGGACGAGAAGGCCTGGCTCACAGTCTCCGCTCTAATTCATCCCAAAGGTGTTCTATCAGGTTGAGGTCAGGACTCTGCAGGTCAGTCAAGTTCCTCCACACCAAACTCGCTCATCCATGTCTTTATGGACCTTGCTTTGTGCACTGGTGTGCAGTCATGTTGGACCAGGAAATGGCTATCCCCAAACTGTTTCCACAAAGTTCACCGCATTAAATTGTCCAAAATGTCTTGGTATGCTGAAGCTTTAAGAGTTGCTTTCACTGGAACTAAGGGGCCGAGCCCAACCCAACAAAAAACAAAACCTGAATTCAACTTTTGGCAATATAGTGAATCACATTATTTGGCAATAGTCTCTCTCTTGTAAGGAATGTAAAACAAATTATGACCACTAGAGTGCGCTGCGTCTCATGTAAAAGACCTTGAGCATTCCCAGTACTCCCAGGCATCGTCAGTAAAAAGTAGGTTACTCAAGCACACAAAGATAAGAGCAAAGCCTTTTACCCTTTACATTCATTTATAGTCCATTAGTGCAGCGCAGATATTAGCATTACAAATTATGGGATAATGACAAAAATCATACAAGTGAGTTAGTTCATTTAGCATGCTGCGCTTATGAACAACATTTACAACGACCATCACATCTTGAGCACAAAATAGAAGACATTAAAAGTGACATTTAAGTTTTTCTTGATTATAGTTTATTTTTGGTGATTTCCCTACATTGGGAACCCAGTTGCTTAATGTGTTTGCCTCGTGCCTCTGGAGTTGGGGGATTCTGGTTCTGCCGTGTGCCAGGCTGGTTACTGGTTCTCCCTGTTCTTCAGGGATTTCCTCTGGGTACTCCTCCTGATATATGTTGCTGTTTGTTGATCAGCATCTCTTAATTGTCTGTAGTGTGTGAATATGTGTGTGTACACGTTTGTGCCCTGCAACGGATAGGCTCCCCAATTAGGGTGTCCCCTACCCTGTGCCCCGAGCCCACTGAGATAGGCTTCAGGTTCTCTGTGTCCCTGGACTTCCTTGCTGAAAACTACAATTTGGCCTGAACAAAACACACCTGATGGTCGAGACCATTTTCTAACTTGACTAAAATTGTCAGCAACAGTTTTAGATTTTCAAATTCCCTGTACTGTAGTGTTAGTTTCTTACAAATATCACTGTCACTAATCGCATATTAGTAGCAGTAACTCAGAAATGGTTTCCACCTATCAGCATTTATCAGCTAGCAAACATGGTTGAAACATCAGCCTGTGTTTTTGGCAGCTGGTATCTGGTCAGACTACGCTGGATTTTTCAGCAGGGTTAGTAAATTGATATGAATTAGAGGCTGCTGTGACTTGAGTCTTGAAATGCAGAATGTAATGAACAACAGCTACTTTCTTTCATTATAATCACTGCTCCAAAGTCCACTAGGCTAAGTGCAGGTCAGCATGTTCACAGAAACAGCCTGGTGTTGTTATGACACACATATTTCCTTTCTCAATCTGAGCTGCCTTCGGATCTTACAAAGCTGGTTATGGAGAAATGCATGTACACGACTCCAGTGCAGTTCTTATTTCGCATTTTGGAAAAACAGAACAAAAAAGAGATTCATCTGATGAACACAGGTAGAGCATGAGTAATGTATGATGTACCCCAATGGATATTTCATAGTTTGTCTGATTAAATCATTCTTTCTCTATGTAACATGAATATCTGTCTAAGGCTGGCAGGGTTTTGAGTAAAAAGAGTCATGGAACATTGTGTCCTGTGAGTTCTCATAATCATACTCTTTGAAAATAGCAACCCAGACATGGAGTGTGTGTGTGTGTGTGTGTGTGTGTGTGTATTCCAACAGTCGCATGCAGTCTTATCTGCACTCATAGTGAATCATCAGCAGAATAGCTGTAAGGTCAAACTATGTCTCAAACACTGAACACCACACACATGCCTTCCGGAGAGTTGACTTCCTGATTCTGCAATGTCAATCTAGAGCTGAGATAAATGACTATTAGAAGTTTAGAAATGTAACCCCTCTCCAACCTTCCCCACTTTTTAAAAAAAAAAAAAAAAAAATCTTTCTCCATTTCTTTAGCACAGATTTCTCAGAAGGCAAGAATGTCTCTGTGACATTTTACCCCTTTCTTTCTTGTAACTTTCCCAGGGATCAGGGGACTGCTGCAACCTCTTAGGTCCAGACAACGGAGAAGAGATGTGCAAATGTAACAAAAGCCTATTTTATTGGAAAAGAATACAATTACTGCCTAAGAGAGGGGCAAGACCACATGGGAGGAGCCCCACACCAAATCTGCACTGAAATAACAATAGGAGAAATGCAACTACCCTCTCCTTACATGCTGGCAGTTTTATTTTACAAGCCAACATGCAAACAGTAATCTCTGAGATAAAGACAGTGGCAGTGCTGTTTGGAAAAAGCAAGATCATGCAGCAGTAGGCTCCCTGCTCTAGTGTCGTCAGCTTGATTAAATGCAAGTCTTGCACAGATGCAGTATACTTAGCAGTTAAAAAAAATTCCAGGGTGCAGTATAGCATATTTACATTTCCTCACCCTTACATATCGCATTTGTATCATTCTCTTCCTTACTAAAACAAGGAACTAGACAATAGCTAATATGCACTGATTAAGAAATGAGCAAATTGTCTGTCTTCCTAGCACTGTTCTTTTACATTGGTTTTCTTAAATTGCATGTTTCTTATCATGCGTAAAGGTGATTAACATAATTAATGGACTTCTTGGTATAACTGGAGGAAAAAAAACATCCTCTTTCTATGCATGAGAATGATGGCCCCAGCTTTCATTCTAATTACCCTGGCCTGCATGGCATGGTGCTTTTTTTCCTCTGACAGCCTTCAGCTTTTGTCTTATCTCTCCTCTGTCTGCTCTTCCTCTCTCGCCTGCTGTGGCCCGTTCGCCTCAAGATGGATGGTTTGTGGGGAACATACATCACATGAGGCTTGTCACCATTATGATTATGCTTGTAATGGCCTATTTTTGATCAAATAACACGAAAGGGATCTCATTCACACATCCTTGCTCCTCGCCGCTGCCTCAAGGCGTTAGTGCTGACCTGAAATTGCTAATTAAAATGGACAGTGGTGTGCGTTAATACGCCATGCCATCTCATGACAGCTGGCATGGAAACGTGATCACAAGATAGGCTATTATCGCTGCTGCTGCACATCAACATACATTTCGGTCACAAATCGGATGTTCTTTGTTATATTATAGTCTTGCATACTTGGAATAATAAATCTGTCTAAACAGGTTTTTTTGTGCACTAAACCCGTTTTAATATGGCTAAAGGTGATGTAGCACTACTTCTAAATATTGCAAATCTATAAAACCAAGAAGTTTTACTATCCTGCAAAGCAAAAGTCATGTCTTTGTTACTTGCTCCTCTCTTTTTTCTCTCTCTCTGCAGAGATGCAGGCAGGAGCCTCCTGCTATGTTTCTCATGCAGGATCTCTCTCCTGTCTTCTGCTCAGTGACTGCCTCTAAATCTGACCCAATTAACACCGCAAAAACGAAAAAAAAATGGAATTAAGATGGCCATCAGAGAAGTGTGTGCCTGCACTCATTTGTCTTCCCATATTGACATGACTCTTAAATCATTTCATAGCTTTAAGCTGAAGATGACGCTGGTCCTGTGGCAAACATCATCCCAATTATGGCAGCTTTGTTTATTTGATGAAGCTCAGCTACCAAAGAGAGATCAGACCAGAAATGTTCTTTTTGGTTTATATTTCATCTGTAGCACATTTTAAGGAATATCATTTTAAACCAGAAATCAGGCTTCTAACATTAGCCATGCAAAATGATGTATACGTGTACACCAGTTGCTAAAGATTGATCTTTAAAATCTACTTAAATTCATACTAAAACACACTTTATAGCGTATATATTAATAAAGAGCAACATGAGGATCAGTGACCATATGTGAAAAGTTGATTCAGAGTAGTTGCTGTCTATTCATTAAGCTTTTGGGCCTCTGAGCTTGCCTTGACATGTGTGACAATACAGATCATGTAAATATGTTAATTAGATATCATGGTGATTATAGCAAGATTATAGCTTGTGGCCATCACTTCAAGTTGAAAAGGTTATTATTAACTGATGGTACTCTGTAGACACTTCTGTCCTGTGGTATAAAAGTTTAAATGTCAGATACTGTATATTAACATCTCAGAAAGAAAGAAATAACACATTGTTCTCATTTAAAACAGAAAAACACATTTTTAGCCAAATATTTCTTTTATGAATAGTCATGAGAAAATCTCTAAAATGTACACTTTTGATAAGAAGAAAAATGTCTGACATTACACTGCCTAATTATTGTGAAAGCCCAGATAATGATGTTTTTAAGATCCTGAGCTTCAAAAGACTACAGGCCATGAAATGGCCAGTGAGTAATCAATATATATATAAATGCAAGATTTCACCTGACAAATTTGGTCAAATTTTACAAATGTATGTTCAACAGATATGCTGCTTTGTTTGCAAAACATTCACTAGATGGCCACAAGTATGTGGACACCTGCCTTTTATACCCCTAAATACTTGTTGAATATCCTGTTCCAGACTTACCCCCCCCTTTGTTGTTATAATAACCCCCACCCTTCTGGGAAGGCTCTTCACTATATATTTTTTTTTCGAATGTCAGGATTTGCCTCAAGAACATTAGTGAGGTCAGACAATGCTGTTGAGTGAGAAGACCTGGTGCACATCTTAAGTTCCAATTCATTCAGTCTGTGCTCAGTGGGGTTGAGGTCAGATCTCTGTGCAGACCACTCGAGTTCTTCCATTCTAACTTTAGCAAACCTTTAGGCTCAGTTTTATCATGCTGGAACAGTTTGGGCTCCTTAGTTGTAGTGAATGGAAACTGTAATGCTACAGCATACAGAGAAATCCTATACAGTTGTGTGCTTCCAAGTTTGTGGCAACAATCTGGGGAAGAACCATATGGGTGTGATGATCACAAACCTTTTATATTGTAGTGTATATTGTACACCAAAAGTTCTATGGTGAACCCTGCAATATGTTTCTTAAAGATATATCCAAATAGAACTATTTTTTGGAGGATAAGAACAAATTGAAAATTAATTATCCACTGAATAATTGAAAAGTACCTGAGTACTAGAGACAAATAGATTTTCACTATCTATAAATGTACTCACTGCATGCATACATTTTTCTAATTGGTCTCTATTTAATATGAACAATAGCTCTGGTGTTTGTAATTACTGTTATTAAAAATTACAAAACATTTATTTTTCACTAGAAACCACTTTTAAACAAGCCTTCAAGCCTTAAATTATGATGGCCTTTATGGGTTTGCTTTAATTTTAATTTCTTTTGTGTCTGGCTCTTTTGTGTCCAGCTGTGTGAGAGGCTCAGTAGTGGTGCTGTGTGGTCATGTGTGTGTGAGTGTGTGTGTGTGTGTGTGTGTGTGTGTGTATGTGTGCGTGCGTGTGCACTTCCAACAACTCTCACTGCACTCCTCTGATGTCTCCTCCTGACCACTCCACTTTCAGACCATTAAATATTGATATGCATATGGTATGATGAAATTAAGGACATTTCTTATTCATAAATACAAATACAAAAACATCATCAAGGGACACAGCATTTGGATATTTGAATACATCGGTTCCTGCAGTAAGCATGTTTACTGGCACAATCTAAGGAGAAATACATGAAACATGGCTAATGTAATATATTCACAATACAAATCACAGTCATAGGATGATAATCTAAAAGAGTCACTGAAACAATCAGTGTAATGCATTACATTTGGCGTATTTGGTTTATTTGGTTTACTATAGCGATTGACCTACTCTATAGGTAATAATGCCTTATGACCTTTAATAAGTAATTAAAATGTTTAAGAAAACTGAGCATGGCAAAAAAGCAGAGCTGAAGAGAGAAATTACATTTTTAATGCTATACTTTCTGTTATTTTTTCCAGGTGCTGGAGCTCAGATTTTCAGTGAAATTATCAGGTAAGTTGGAGCATGGTTAAAATCTGTGTTCTTTAAATGTGTTAGGAGAAAATCAATAACAGCAAGCACAAGCCTGGCAGCTGATTACTCCAGGATGCTATGTGGCCTAATAGAAAAAAAAATGAAAAGCAAATCAATCATCACATTAATTTGTTTTCCATCAGTCCTGGGAGAAATCATCTTTATGCTTTCTTTCTGTCTCATTATACTTTTTAATCAAGACTCTTTTAAAGCTGCTTTTTAAAGTAAATAGGCTATTTGCCCTTCCCCCCACAACATACTTGCTTTGCAGTCATTGTACTTGCACTTATTATGCTACAAAAGACTGAGCGGGTCTGACATTTCCACGGCATGCATAAGAGCCTGGTATGCAAGCCTTCTGTGATAATGACATTGCTTTGAGCTCGCCCCCCCCCCCATGCCTTCGCTAATCAAGATTCTCCAATACAATTAAAATCCCAGCAGCTCACTGCTAGGGTGACAAACGTGTCAAATCATTTCTCTCTCGGACGGCATCGAGCCAGACGGTGTTGTCTCTTCCTGCATCTCTAAAAGAAATGCAAAAACTGACCCCCCTCGCTCACAAGGATTGAAGATGGGGGAAATCAATGAGGTTGCGAGACAGCAAGCAGCCACAGAAACCTGCTTTATATTCCAAAAGCTGAATAAGGATATTCACGCATCTTTAATTCAGGAGGGTCTGACTTTGTCTCTAAATGACTTCTACTATGCAATTACCAAGGGCGGCTATTCTCTGCATGGAACTGACTCTTATGTGATAGGAAAGCATCAGTAATGTACAATTGGCCATTTTTTCATTTAAAAATACAATGTAGCATGAAGCGCATTTTAATGTGCTCAAGGTAGGTTTAATCAAGATGCAGCATTGTACATTTGTGCCATAGGGATTATTATCCTTCCCAATCAATGGTGTTGAAGCAGCTATTAAAGGAATTCCCACAAGCACATCACATTTCTCATTAAGTTAGAGGTTTCTATGCATCCTCTACATGTCATGCTGTCACCTTGGGGTTTAAAAATATAGCAGTTTACATCATGCCTTTCGATTGTGGACTATCTCTCTCATTCGCTACATAGGGAATGTTAGATAACATGTTGATATTTTCTTTGTACTACTTCACCATTCTCAACCCCATCGCTCACCTCTTGTCACTTCTTATCCAACCCGCAGATTCAAAACTGCTCACCAAGTCTCTGGTCTTCATTTGCATAACAAAAATCTCTCTTGAATGCTGAACTTGACAGACAGCCGTTTGCCATGCTACATATAAACATGTTTACAGTATAACAAATACAGTATTCTCCATATACTTCAGCTTGGAGGGCAATTCAGGTCATGATATAGCCAAAGAGCAGTTGAGTGTTATGGGCATCTTTCAAGAAACCAACAGTGGCAGAATGGGGGTGTTAGAATTTACACTGTCAACATGTTGCCCATAAGACATTCGATCCCTGTAACCTATCATATATGTTTATTATCTTTGGTACAATACCTTAAGAGAAATTTTATTTGAACACATACTGTGATACATTTCACAAGGAACACAAAGGGTCAAATTGTGAATCCTGCTCTAATGAAGTAAAAAAAAAAAATATATATATGATTTCAAACACCTTAAAGCATACAATATAAAACATTTAAAAATAAAATGAATAAAGTATGATGTGATTCCTGATGTGTGTATATGTATAAGTGGAAAGTATGTGATTTAGCATAGATGCTGAAATGTGTTTGTTAATTAGATACCTGTGCTTATCAGTCCAAATTGAAAAGCCTTTTGTATAATTAACATTTAATCTGATTCTGCGTGTTGCAAACTCTTTTGGTACAATGGTATAAATTCGTATTTTCTACTCTGAATGTGATCATTGGAAAAAAAACAACTTTTTCTAATAATAACTGCTTTTATAACTCCCCCTCCAATGCAACATATTGTCTGAGTAGATCCTCTGAGGTGTAATATATTAAGCCTCCACTTTCTTCAGGACTTTTCTGTTGTAACTCCAACAGATTGCTTGGTCAACCTTTGCTTGTTTTACATGACTTTGCTAGATGTCCATACAATCCTCCTCAGATCAAATCTTGAGATTAAGATGGTCATCTTTCTTTTTGGTCAGTTTCAGACTACTCGATATTACCCGACTGGGCTAACAGGTTTTTAAACCGCAGTATAAAAATAGGTAAAAAAAAAAAAAAAAGAAAGAAGAGGTGGTAGTGTCTAAATCTGGTAGTGTTAAAGCAAGGCTGCATACTGAAAATGAAAATGATGATCTGTTGTGAAATGTGTACTAGCCTGTCTGCATTTTTTTTTTTTTTTTTGCATGGTCTGTATGGGAACAATGGCCATCTAAGTAGATCAGTAATGCTCTCTCTCTCTCTCTCTCTCTCTTTTCATGAATGCCATTATATTTACTAAATGACATGGCTTTGCAAGTAGGAGAGAAGAGGATACGGCGTGTAACCTGTTATGCTAGAAGTTTTTGGGAGTATCTTGAATAAATGCAGGCGTTCAGACGGAAAGTGTGACGTCACAACCGTTGGCTGAAACGGTGCAGAAGTGAACACAGTGTGAAGAGTCTCTCTTTTATCTGCACACACACACACACACACACACACACACTCTCTCTCTCTCTCTCTCTCTCTCTCTCACTCTCTCTCTCTAAGACAACAGCACCGCTCCACTCTCCGGGTCTGACATCTGCTCACTGGCGCGTCGCTTTTTATAAATCAGGAAGAAACACAGATCTGTATGAA
Organism: Hemibagrus wyckioides; assembly: GCF_019097595.1. Classification (NCBI taxonomy): domain Eukaryota; kingdom Metazoa; phylum Chordata; class Actinopteri; order Siluriformes; family Bagridae; genus Hemibagrus; species Hemibagrus wyckioides. The sequence continues at coordinate 14,986,812 of NC_080715.1, forward strand.
GACGCTGCTGGAAGCTGCAGTTTAAAGACAAGAGCCGAGATCTGAAGGTGAAAACAGAAAGGTGAGTTTGTTTTTATTTGAAAGTAATCTTCTAAATGATTTATTTTTTCCTCTTAAGAAAAAATATCCCATCTAGTACCAAGCTTTGGTAAACGCAGTGTGTTTGACTCTAACACTGGTGGTGGTACAGCTGCTGTTTTCTAGTGAGATTGTTTACTTAACGCTTATCCCGATTTTAGTTTCTTTAAGATATATATATATATATATATGTATATATATATATCTAGACTGCCTGGGAGGCAAAGCGATCCAAGCCTTTCTTAAAACTTATTCAACTCTTTTCTGCGGTTTCATTTCCAATTGTTTGCGACGGACCGCTTAATTTGTAATGAAATGAGGAGGAGGCTAACAAGGCTGGCTAATCTCACCAGTGCGACTGACCTCTTTTGTCTAAACTCCAGATTTCATTCATGTGGTCGGTGTAACAACTGGGGAAGGAATAAGTCGTTGTGTTTTGACGTACATGAAGGGAAGAAAACAAAATGTTTATTTGTATGGTTTAGTGTTGTTTTTTTAGGGGGGGGGTAAACAACTTTGGAAGTGAGAGAAAGAGCCAAGAGGACGAGCAAATACATTTAATCGCTTTTATGGTTTCAGGGGGGAAAAAGCATTTAGAATTACTTTGTGTATTTATGTCTATTCGACAGAGCATTGTAAACAAATGAGTTTTTATCTATCTATCTATCTATCTGACTATCTATCTATCTATCTGTATATCGAAGGATTTTGTGGATTCAAGGCTTGTTAACGTTTGTTTGTTTGTTTTTGTTTACATTTATGATAAACCCTTTATGCTTTATCACCATGAGCCTTTTTTTCCCATCTTACTGGTCTTTTAACACTTTCAGTCATTTTTATTTGTTTTTGTTTTTTTCCCCACACTTTTAAACATTCACAGAAGAGGAGAAGTTAGGTGATGACACTTTGTAAAGATACCTAAAGGATTGTGTGCTGATTTGAGATTGATGTATTAATGGTTTCCTTTGCATCATTACCTGGACATTTTGTATTTGAAGCTTTAGAACGTTACTGGAGAAATAACACTCTAGAAATCCAATTAGCATAATTTTGGAACGAAAGTCACTTTTTAATGAATATTCAAGAGCAGTAAACGTACTAATTTGTACTTATGCCGCACAACAAACTTTATTAGCTGGCGTTAATCATACACACACAGTCTTTAAGTCTAAGGTAAGAAGTGTGTTACACATGATAGGCTGTGTTACATGAAAAACAAGGTTGTGATTACAACATGGTCGAATGGAGATGGATACTGTGACATATGTGAGGGTTGGAGGAGGGGAGAGACATTTAAACAAACCGTTTACTTGTTCTGTCTGTACTTTGACTTCTTGGCCCTGGTTCCCTTGCAAAACGGATCTGAACAGGCATCACCTGGATGAATCAAGTCAATGAAATATATTTGAATGGACTGGTCACTGAGTTATTAAAAAGACGTCAGATTTTATGTCTTTTTAAAGCCGACATTGGGATATGTAGGTTAAGCTGAGATGGAGCCTTAAAACAGGCTTAAGAGTCTTTTCAGCCTGCACTAACAGGCATTCTTGTGTGTGACACAGGCTGGAGTTGTAAATGCCCCAGGTCTTTCTCTAGTGAAGAGGGTATTTCTCATCAGTGGACACAGCACAGAGGCTTTGTGCTCCTCAGCTAAATTGCACAACTCGCATTACACAGAAAATGCCACTCTACTGACACAGCCTAATTTTGTAAACTACATCGGTACATAAATGTAGTCCTGGTTTATTTAAAACGGGATCCTTCTTGGCCGAGTTGTTATATACTTCATGGCAACATCCACGGCTCTATTGTTCGCTGTTTGTTTTGTATGGAGAGGCTAATATAAGGAATGAAGCATCTGTTCTGCTGAGCGTTCTGATGTGCCGCTCGTCTCTTCTGGGAAATGCAGCTCGCCACTCTGATGCATTCACTTGACAGCTGCTTGATTCTGTGGAGATGCTTGGAAACCATTAGTGGAAATGAATTGCAACCTCCCCCTGCCTTTTTTCCCCCCCTCATTCAGAGGCTTGCTCCCTCACTAAGGCACACGCACCCACACTCCTCTCTCAGTTTGTAGTGCAAACAAATGGCCATTGTTGCTTTTTGTGGTACAGCAGCTGAACACAAAAGAAGGTCTTGATATACTTGGTGTAGTACCTCAGCTGAAGAGAGCGAAGGAGAGAAAAGTAGAGCTGTCAGGGCTTGTTTTGTGGTTGAGATGTTTCCCAAGGAAACTATGCAGTAGTTTTCCAGACAAATGAGGCTTTGATATCCAACATCCAGCTCAATATGAACCTATTAACAATAAACACGAATACTTGAAAGTTCAAAGTGGGTTGACTTTTTATGGGTTTGTTCTGTAGGATACTTCATTTGCAGTATCATGAAAACAAATCAGTCGTTCTGTTTCAAAAGTAATGGTAAATATAAGAGGCCATGTGGTTATATGAAAAGATTATGATATTTGTATTATGACGGGTGGCATAATGCAAATAGATGAGCCTTTACTATCCAAAGGTTGATTATTTTCCAATTACAGCACATCCTAGAGTGTTATACTCCTCATATATTCCCACAGGCATTTAGCATTGATTATGTTTGTATTTTATTTACTGCTGTTGAACGTCTGTGAGGCAAGTTAATTCCTGTTACACTTCCACTGAAATTATAACGGCTATAATCCGTTGTTCTTTCAGAGTCTCTTGAAGTTAATAAGATGACAAGTTTGTCAAGTTACTGTGAAAGTGCAAAGACAGAACACGCAGTAACAGTTACTGGAGACTCTTTCCATAAATGTTGAGTAAACATCATCTTCTCTTTCATCCACTCAACAATTTCTACACCTTTTATTAGGTCACAACACTTATTATAAGCTGTAGGTTATGTGTTAAGTGTCCACAAGTCCTTGTGAATTGCTTGTTACAATAGAAAATATAATGGATTTAAAGCAGCACATTTAATATAAACGTGCGATTTTAAATTCCAGATAGAAATAGTGTCTGTGCTGCTGTTCTAGAAAATGAGTCCCATTTTGACTAGTCAGAATCAAGAATCCAACAGTGCCAAGTAAAAGTAAGTGGCTATTAGTTTATGCAAAGCAGTAAAGGTTTACTTTGGAATCTAGTTTATTATTTACTCAACCTAAAGAGCCAACACACCAGTGGTGTAGATGGGTGATACAAATGCTGACGAATGAACGCAATCCAGTGTTTTTCTTGAGAATGCTTTCGGAATATGGAAACACAAATGCTCTACTGGAAATTCAAGGACTGTGCTCAGTTATTTAAGATTAAGAAAAATAACAGGGTCATGGTGACCTCAGAATGCCACACAGAGAGCTTTTGTGAGTCCTCTTTAAATGAGGAATACAACTTGTACCGCCTTCAAGCAACAGTTAAAAAAAATTGTCACGTGCTGGCCACCATGTTCAGGTCAGCCATTACTGGGTTTTGAATGTATGCAGATCTTTATTTTGTTACTGTTTGTACCCAAGACCATGCTCAACCATGTTTGCCTTATAATGACTGCCCATTTCTTGCAATGAGAAAACAATTCAGTTGGATTGTGGGGCATTACCTATGAGCATTTATGTGGTCTTTTAAAAGGAAACATGTTTGGTTTTTATATAGATATCCTGAGCTTTGATGAATGAGTCATGGGCATCTTGAGATCAGGGATAATAAAATGAATCTGGGCAGAGGATGGTGTGTCATTATTTATTTTCTGTGCTCATTTTTTCCATTATGGGGTGGATTTATTTAAAAAACAAAGAAAAAAGGTGTTAGCCTTGTTGAACCCATCAGTAAATATGGACGCATGTTCTCATTAATCAGAACCATCACCTTTTAGCAAAGTTTCAGGGTGGCACAAATGTAGGCAAAGCCCAAGAACTAAATAATTAACTTCCAACCTTATTTTTTTTAATATATATTTTTTTAGATTTGCCTCATGTTCAGCTCTCTATCAGAGACAGGTGACACTTTCTGATTTAGCAGCTGTTGTTGTTAAAGGTGCTTTATTAGAAATGCAGTGGGGTGATTATTCTTTCTGTTGTCACCTTTCCATGTCTCATCGTTCTTATCTGTCTATTTATCTGTCTAGCTGTCTCTCACCTTTCATTTTGATTGGCTGTGATGTTTTGGGAGTTGAAGCAGAGTTGCTGCACTGATGAAGACCTCCTACTGTGTAAATGGGGGTGATGTTTGAAATGCCAGTAGTTTGGGCTGTTTGCCCGCCTGCTACCCTCCATTAGCACCCTGAAGCGGAAGAGTGTGTGCTGTACTCACAAGAGCTGACGGGGGAGAGGGAGAAAGAGCAGTGTGTTGAGTAAGGTCTTGCATATTCATAGCCAAGGGACAGCTGCTTTCACTGGAAGCACCAGAATCTCACTAGTTATCATAGACACATAGGCACACGCACACACACACAGTGGCTGTGCATCTGCAAGCAAGCCCCGTCTTATTTATTGATCTCTCTGCATTTAAAATTTGGTCACTGCTGCCACAGAGCGTCTCCATTTTAGCTGTGTTTGCAGCTGCTGCTGCAGACAAGTGATTTCCCCCCCCCCCCAAACGCAACATGAAACAAGTGAGGAAGGGTATGAAGAAAGTCTGTCCTTGAATGACTGTGAGGCAAAGAGACAAAGAGCTTGGGCCATATGCAAAACATAGTATGCACACTATGCACTCAGTTTATCAGTCACAAATTAATGAAGTTTTTAGGCGTTTAATGACTGGCTGGAGTCTCTGTACACCCTTGACACCATCCAGTGGTCAGAGGACTGTGGATAAATGGCCAGTAACAATGCTGTATATGCTGGATGCTGGATACGAAGGCATGATGTTTTCCAATCAAATTATACCATATACCATAGTGAATAAACTATCAAATCTGCTTCACACGTTTTTGTGGTTGTAATCCTTGTGTACCACATTGTCATTTCCCTTAAATCACAGCTAGCTATCCCTGGTCTTGGAGTAACCCTGGAGTATATTTTAGTGATTTTTACTGCTCTAATATACCTACAGTTAATTATCTGATTAGTCAAATTAGGTGAGTTAAACCAGGAAAACACCAAAAATGTGAAGTACCGCAGGACCTGGGTTTCAGTTGTTATCTTTAAATAATCCATAGAGTCCCATGGCTGTAACATTAGCCATCGTTGCGTGTGTGACACTTCAAAGACCTTTTAGTCAGAGGCCTAGCTCTGACCTTTTGTGCTCCCCCACGGCTCCAAAACTGAAACGGCTGAACAGAACAGAAATAAGACTCCTGCATTATTTCGTTCTCACTCTCTGTAGACTGGCCGTGGTGAACTGGCAGGAAAGGGCTGTCGTGTAGAAGAGCATTTTAATGGGAGATGTTTTCTCTGTTCTTTATTGAGGCTGGTATTGATGTGCTGCTGCTGGTTGTTGTGCTTTGATGGAAATCTCCTGAGCACCTCCAGGCTCGCGTGGCTCTTCGACACAAGGCACATATTTAGCCCTAAATAAAGCAGGCTGCAAGTGAGCGCTTGCATTACTGGTTTTTGGGAAGCAATACATTAGGCTTTAAAGGCTTCCTGTAGTCGACAGCTATTACTTGATGGAGCAAATTAGCCTTTTAACAAATCATACTGTGTGTGTGTGTGTGAGAGAGAGATGAGCATCCTGACCTAATGTGCAGTCTGCGATAATTAAGGATTGAGATGTGAGAACAACCTATTGCTGACTTTCAAAATGAAAATCCATCAAATAATATAAATTATGATATTATGGGTCTCGCTGCATCCTGATAGTTAGATGTTGCAGTAAAAAGCCCTGCTTTAATTTTTTACCAGCTGTAATTATGTGCTTTGGTATCGCAACCAGTAATTTGTAAATGTTGAATGAAAGCAGATGCATTAATTGTGATTCCTCATTATAAAGTGAACTTTGTGATGCTGAGCGGTTGTATTGCAAGCTTTGCACACATGAAATGTAGATGAGTAGCACAACTGCAGATTTATGAATTTGATTATAGATTTGCAGTTGTAGCCTGATGAGGTTTCTAATCAGCGGTGTGATCTAAAGAAAGGCTGTGTTAGTTCAATTAAAGTGGTATTGTTAGTGCAGCCACAAATAGCACATCTCGTGATACCTACAGCTACTATAGGTAGTGTCTGTGTGTGTAAATAAGGTGTAATGGTGCTCACGGGAGGGTATAAATACACCCCAGCAGTGCGGAAGCACGCCCAGATGGATCTGTGTTTAATGAAAATAAGGCAAAGCTGCTGGCTCACCAGAATGTGTCAGAAGGGGAGGACAAGCTGGCAGTCGTGCTGATAACCTCCTGCCTCATCTAGAGTTCGAGAAAGCTGAGAAGGAAACAAAATTATTCTCTCAGTGGGTATTCACCACCGAAGATGTGCTTTAATCATGGAATAGGTTTGATCTGTGTCCAGGAAACTCTGGCACTGATCAAATATTACTGCATTGTGCACTTTTATTAATCATAAGTGGGAAGTTTCCCCTCTTTTAACAATGGACTAGTCACTATGAATAACATGCTGAATGTATAACCAGAATATCTATTGTTTTTCAAATGCAGTTTTCATGTAACTTGATCTTTTGTGTTATTGTATCTTCATGCTCAGTAATACCGTACCGAGCCTATTGTCTTAACTATAATTGTGATACCTAATTTATAGTAATAGATCTCTCTTTTTCAGTTCTTGTTCATTTCAGCATGCTTAGATCTTTTTTGATCTTTCAGGGCGGAAAAAGATGAATAACTAACCCAGATTAGAAAGATGAATAACTAATCCAGATTAGAAAGATGAATAACTAACCCAGATTAGAAAGATGAATAACTAACCCAGATTAGAAAGATGAATAAATAACCCAGATTAGATGATCATGTTGATAAGAGTGTGTGTGTGTGAGAGACCATATTTTACAGGTTGTGGATTACTCATGTTCCTGCACTGAAGTTCACTTCTTATTAATCAGTAAGTGTCTGCTCGCTGTGGTAGTGTCCTGCTGATTTTTTTTCCCTCTCTGCTGTTTAAGACATGTGCTACATAGGAAACAACTGATCCTTGCTTGAATTTAGAGGGTGTTTTCATTTCGGACTTTCTTTTCCAGGAATTTGATTTGCGCCTTTTAATTGTAAGGTGATGCATCGCTGCCATACTGATCTGTCTTTTGTAATATTGGAATATCGGCTTGGGTGATTAGGACATGAGGAAGGCAGCACTGCTTTGCTGGATTTAAATGCAGCCAAGCAAATGGTAATAATTGCATGATGGAATCAGAAGACAATTCTGTCTTGCACTTCTCCAGCAGTGGCTGTTTGGCTGATTCATTGGAATTTAATCATATTTAATTATTGTAAATAATTAATGACTATTGTTAATGGCAGAGAAAAAAAAAACCCTCTTTCCTTTTCTTCTTCTTTTACTACTTTTTGCTGCTGCTGCTGCTGCTGATGATAAATATATTCCGTACAAAGAATATATTCTGTACAATTGTACAAAGATTTTATGATTTAATGTACAGTTTTTGAATAGATTTTGCAACGATCTTCATGAGACACACTACACTGGCAAAACCAGTCAGGAAGATGATTTATAATGTATTTCAGTAATGCTAAAGAGACTTGGAGCTGCTCACATCTATCGCCTTAAAATGTCTGTAAGTGTAGACACTAGGCAGGAGAGGATTAATACTTAAACTTTCTTTATTCATGATTTTGGATCAAATTTAGTGACTTGAATTGCTAGAGCAGAGGTGACATTAGAAAGATCTCGGTACTTCTACTGCGCCCCTAATCTGTCTAACATCACACAAGTTCACACTCTGCTCAGTGCAGACAGGAGAGGAGGTGTGTGTTGTGGAAAGACTTGCTGTTTTTCCTTTGTATAAAATACATCTGGGTGCTTTCAATTAGTGGTGCAGCCTTAAATGTTTCACCGAGCCATGTTAGTGTGAAGGTGTGAATCTTTGTGTGTGTGTGTGTGTGTATATATTGTAGCTGTGTGTACCACACACTGAGCCTGGTTGATTAACAGATCGCTGCTGCAGTGTCATGTGTAAAATAATGTGGTTGTAAACATAGCAGCTTCATGCTTGATAAAAGAGAAGGTGAGAGAGACAAAGGAAGCTGTACTGGTAACTGATTAGGAATAGTTTTTCTCGGCTTATTTAACTTCGCAACAACTCAGACATCCTTGTTTAATTTCACCAAGGTAAATGCTTTTATTCCAGGTAAAGACAAAGGTGTAAAGTCTAAATTGGAAGCAGAGTAAGGCTGCTGTCTGTTCGTGTACGTGACTTGGATAAAGTGGTCTAAGGGAACCGATTTATAAATGGCTTGTGCTTATACATATACTGATCTCAGCCAAAGTTTCATTAGATTGGCAGAGCATGGTGCTTTTAATAAGAAATGCATTATATTGCCTGAATGCACGAAGAGAATAAAACATATCCAGAAGGTCAAAAACAGCAGGCGGCAACACAGGGACACTTTTTAAAGTGTATTGCATCAGCTTAGCGGCTTTTTGTCATTTCTTTCTGTCTCATTTTTGACACCCCTAGTTTCCTCTCTTCTAAAACACACACACACACGCACGGATATACATATGCTTATATAGTTCCATTACAGGCTACTATCCACTGCTCCCTAAGAATAGATACATTAATTCCCTCTATACATATATACAAGACTGATTAATCTTTAGGATGCTACTAAATGCTGTTAAAGGTGAACGTAGCTCACCCCCCCACCCCATTCTCCTTTTCCAGTAATGTAATTCTGGGCAGAGATGTAATGGTTCATGGATTTGGTAGATTCTCTTCATCTAAGATGTCATGGGGGAGGTTGGGTCTTTTCATCCATAAAGCTTTTAGGGCAGTTCAAGGTGCTGAAGAGGTACACTTTGTCATTTTGATGTCTGGAATTAAACAGGGGTGTCAGACTCGTGGAGACTCACCCCACTGTCCTGCAGAAATGTGTGTTTTTCTCTTGTCAAACACAGAATTGAACCCCAATAAATAAAGGAGACAACGTGACCAGGTTTACTGTTACAGGAAAATAAGCAACGGTGCAATGCATGTTACTGTTAGCTACGTGTCCCTATGATTTTTTATTCTCCTTATACTTCAGTAATTGCTGTCAACGACACAGTTTTTTACTTAAAAGGTGACACATTGTACTTTGTTCAGTTTATAGTAACATTTAATATTGTCTAACACCCATAAAAGAAATGGCTTCCTTTTCTCTTTACTTTATTGCAGTTATAAACAATCGTCCACTCACCAGACTTAATTTTCTTTCTCTGGAGGTTAATAAAAAAAACAACCCAGTTTGTCATATTACTGAGAAACCAGAAAGCACAACGTTTCCTTTGTCCCCAAGATGCTCCCAAGGAGGAGAACATTACAGACTGCTGACACCCAAGACACCTCCTATAAATGTTAAATAAACATTTCCTAGCAGAAAGCCTCAGTATAACAATTATGCATATTTACTTTGTTAGATAACAGCTTTTTTAAATAATTTTTTTATTAGCCTTAGATTATGGCATGCCATCTGTCATGCAAGTCCCTGTGATTAAGCTGTTACTATAGAAATGATCATGTATTTGAACAAGCAACAGCCTGAAGAACTGACAGAGCTGATGTTATCAGGACCACTAAGATTTGAGAATTCAGCGGTGGTGTGGTGTATGGCCTGAGTAATTCCTGGGGGGATGAATTAGACAGAATGATATAAGTGACTGGAGTCCGACATCACTGGTGTAAAGTTTTATAGTTTTGTACAGCGTCATTCATACACCCACCCACCCACACACACACACACACAGCCAGCAGTGATCCCTCTCGATAACATGCTGCCTGTGAACACTCCTGTCTGTTCGAGGACGGCTTCCCAACACGTACTTGCAACTCTCCATCCATCCTCCGTGTCTCACTCTTTCTTTCTTTTCATCTCTTTGTCCTTCAAGCTCTCTGGGGTTTTCTCTCTCTCTCTTTGTCTTTTCTCAGGAGAAGCTTGGAGTAGAGGGTGACTCCAAGCCTGCTGCTCCAGTGAACCCAATCCCTGTTAGCGTCTAATGAGACTGTGACTTACACAAAAGAGAAATGACCTCTGAGAGAGTGCAGTGTAGTGTTGTGTAGCTTTTGTTTAGTATGTACTGTTTTGTTTTGTTTTTAGCTTTTTTTGTAATGTTTTAGACCTTTCACACACTTTTCTCTATGATGCATTTCTATAAGTCCATCCAGATGTTAAAAAAAAATGTAAGCACATTTAGAAAAATGTGTATGATTTTATGTTTATTTAAGTCATTATTTTTATACCCAAACCAGTTGCCCTGTTTAAAATGTTTTCTATGTTACCAATAGCAGAAATTACCTTCATCTTATTAGAAGTGGATTAGTGTAAAAGGAATTATTTTAAGACAATAATAATAAATTCACAGACCCATGGCTTCACAACACACTGTCAGAGCAATGGCTCTAGTCTGTGTTCAGCCTCCTAATGCAATATGTTTAGCTTATGCACGTAGTTCTAGTGATCATGGAAAAGCTGCATGAGACCAGACCACATTTGTTCATAGTGTGCTAAGAAGCAAAGTTGCGTCTGAAAAGGCTTTGTGGTGCAATAGGGACTTTCCTGATCCTTCTGGATAATCTCTTTAGTTTGGTGCAGGTCCTTTTAGAAGTGCTTTGTTTTGGTGAAGAGTGGGACTGAGGGTTTGACTGCAGGCCTCAGGGCACTAATTACTGACTGGGTAATAAGACACCCAGCTGTGCACCCTTATGTTAATTTACTCACGATAAATCAGAAAGAAAAAAGGACGGCTTCTCAGTAAAGTCTGATGTAATTCTGTGTCAGGGTCAGTGTTATCCGTTACAGAAAGTTAAAGGGGTTTGTGTGTGTGTGTGTGTGTGTGTGTTCCCCATGAGGAAAGCATTTTACAAAAAGGTAAAGTGTTGTTTTTTTATTCTTATAAAAAATCAAAGGTTGTGTGTAGGAGTCGTTTTTGGCTTGTGACTCAGTATGAGGCTTGTGTGAACATAGTTCAAGCGACCAGTTCAGAAATGCCTGTATATTTTTTCCTGTATCTTCGTTGTGCAGATGTGAAGGACGGAAACTGAATTTAGTCTTGTTTGGTTGTTATGCCCAGCACCCCCAATGCAAGCGGCATGCTCCACGCTGACTCTGGCCTCAGATCTGCTGAAATGCTCAAAGGCCACATCCTGCACACAGATAATGCTTTAAACACATACAGCCAGCTCTGAATCAAATACAGCAAAATTCACCTACCTTTTAATAAAGCTCATCCAAAAATGGCTTCAGTAATATCAGAGCTGATAAGTGACATCCTTTTAAGGAGCGGAGTAAATGCCACTTAGCTGGATGAGGGCGGGAGTGAGAGAGAATATATCCCTGCCGTCAGCTCTTCCTTGCACTGATAGAGGTGACATCAAGGTGAAGGCACACTTGGTTGGAAATCATTGATATTCTGACTTGCCGGCTGCAAATGGCTCAGTGGCAGATGGAGTCTTTGTCAGGGAAGAAAAATGGCAGCCAGGGAATGCGGCTGCTGTTTTCTCCCCCCACCGACCCACTATGCTTGCAGCCTGTGACCTTCCACTGCTCGTGTGACGATTCTGCCTGCGCACTTTGATCAATTACTCTGCTTGCATTGTTTTTCAAGGAATGTGGAAGGATCATAATAGCGTTTTCCAGATATACTGATGCTAGTGGTTAACACACAAAGTGAAAGGTGGTAGTGATTTCATGTCTGGAATGCCTAAAACATACCATGTTGTGGATGGGTTTTTTTTTTCTTCTGAAATATAATCATCCACATGTTTCCCATTTCAGTAAAAAACCCCTGTTATGTGTGTGTTGTGTTTGTCAGCTTCAATTTGCGGTAATGAGCCTGATCTGGGAGGTTTTATGTAAAGACATGTTGTTGCTATGTTTCTCGTATAAGAGGCACACAAATGCACGTTTTTCTTGCCTTGGTGATTAAAGGTTATTAAATTATTTTTCTTTGAATTCTTTCTGGCCTCTTACGAATACATTTGCTTTGGATTTGAAAATGTTCCCCTTGATTAAATCATCAGGAAAGGTTTGCTTAGTTCCTGTCTTGTATAATAGTTTGGATGATTAATTTGACTTAACTCACATGGTTCTTAAACAAGATTTCTATAATGTATAATCATATATTGGGGCGTCACGGTGGTGAAGTGGGTGGGGTCGTCACCTCAGTGCTCCAGGGTCCCAGGTCTGATCATGACAGCTGACTGTGTGTGGAGCTGCATGTTCTCTCATGTCCTTGTTGGATTTCTACCAGGTTCCTAGGAAAAAATAGGAAAAATTCCTATCTACCAGTTACATATCCCTTGTCATACAACAGCTGCCAGTCCAGGAGGATGAAGGCTATTGCATGCTTCCTTCAAGCCAGCCAAGCACATCTTTTCAAACTGTTGCTCATGCTGCATCACGGGGTGATGTAACACCTTTAGAGGAAAGTGCTATCCACCCCCTTCTGCATGCATGAGCTTGCAGAAACCCATGATTATCTAGTATTGCTGTGATTGATAAGGGAATCCCTCCGAACATTGAGAGCATGGATTCTTTTGGACCTCTGGCCATGGAAGGCTGTGGCAGTATAGCAGGATTCAAAGTAGCGATCCCTAAATGATACACCGGCTGCTATTCCATTGCTTTTACCCTGCTTCTGGAAAGTAATTTATGCAATATTCATCTTTTAAATGGAACACTACAGTCTATTAAAGCAGGATTAATTCCTTGCTTGCTTTAAATGAACAGTAAAAATAGTCTGCATTATTATCATTTGTCATTAAAATTGATGTGCTTTTTTCATATGATGCGAGTTAATTATATGCTATAATATAAGCAGTAATTCATTTGGCCCAACGTTTGTGTGCAACATAAACAAATAAAAAGGATACGATATTCATTCATGTGATGGCTCTTTTAATTTATTATTAAAGCTAATAAACTGTTCAGGATTAATTGTCTGTGAGGAAGAAGCTGTCTGCTTTCCAATCCTTTACAGATGAATGCATGTTGGTAGCGTGTATTAGCATTTATGATTTATAATTCATAATTTAATAAAACCGGTTTGTTTTGATTTTGTAATATCTTGGGATTTCATTGTGGATATAAGCATTTCAATTCAATGGCAATTTATTTAGCTTATTTTAGTTTGAGCTGGAGTAGTAGATTATTTAGCACCAAAAACTGTGAAATTCAGTATATTTTTCTCTTACTAATAAAAGTACTTGTTAATCCTGCCACTGCTTAGGCTTAATCTTTGCTAGAAAAAATTTAAGCCTTGGGGTAATTTCCTGTGCACAAATTAAGTGTTAGGCTTGGTTTAAGCAAGTTAAAATGGTTTTCAGGGCAGAATTAACTAATTTCAGCAGGGCTACACGACCTGTGCAGAAAAATGTGCCTAAAGCAATCTGTGACATGTATAGATGGTATTGATTGTGGGTATTGGAGTATAAATATGTAAAAGGAAATGGTGCGTTGGTAGACAGGATGTGGTTCTACATAAAAAAAAAAAAATAAAAAAAAAAAAAGCCATCCCAGCATGACTACTGCTATACAAGTCCCTGTATCTTCAGGCATTTTTGTTGGTTTATTTATTAATTTATTTAAATTTAGCTATTTTTTATTTACTTGCTCATCTCATCTCTTGTTGTATCTTCATATTTCATGCTCATGTGTTCTAGTATAGATTGCAGGATCTGGCAGAGGTTAAATTTGATTTGTACCCAACATCTGTGTCTGTCAGGTGTGTGGTCTTGTCGCATTTGAAGGCTGTGCTTTCCAGATGTTGTTCTGTGCAATGTGGACTAACCATAGTAATCCATGTTTGGCTTTAAACATAGTAGAATCCTTGAGGTTCACTAGATTTCAGGTTTCTGTGTAGTTTCTTTTTTGTCCTTTACAGTAGGCTGCCAGGAAGTGTTTCACCTGTTCATCATTTGCTTTACCTGAATAGTATCTAATCACTTGATACTATATCCTACAATGAAATTGGCTAAATCTATCTTGCTGATAGATTCTGTGCTGGTTTTATAGATAAATCTGCCTGGCAGCTAAAATGGGTTGTATTCATATTAATGATTAGTGATTACTGTGTTCTAAAAAATCTGTAAAAAGATAACTTGGATGTCTTTTTATGGATTCACTTCAGGTCAGCCTGTAGGATGTTTATTTTTTCATTTTATTATTTTTTTTAAATACCTTAAAAATTAAAGATTTATCATGTTGAAATGGAGAAATCGAGTTTAATGTGACACACACTTCCTAATCACTAGACAAATCACTTCCTTGTCAAATCCCTGTGATCTCTCTTATTTTAGATATTAAGCCCGAACTAAAATCACATCTTTTTACTCACTCAGATTCCTTTTCATCTAAAATCAAATGCTAATTTGTAGGATTTTGCTTATGGTTATTGGTACCTTAATTCATTCCTTTATTTGTCCATATTCGATCACATCTGTTTGTTCAGCTTAAAATATTCCTTCTTTCTCAATCGTGTTTATTCATTGAAGAATAATGAGACGCACTGTATAAGTTAAAAACATATTAAGAGCACACATGAGTTGAATTCGATTCCACATTGGGCATAAAAAGATGGGGATTGGGAAATGATTTGCCCATGAATTGATATTTGTTCCATAACCAATTGAGAATATGTTAAATTAAAACGCCACTTTATAGACTATTGGAATTAGCTGTGTTTGCTTTATTTGTTTATTTAGCAGTAATTATGTGCACATGCATGTTCACAAATACCAGCTTTCATTAGTGTCCTGTCAATTCCATTTGGTTTGAAGGAAATGGGCAGACGTGTGTTTAAGCCTTGAAGGTGAATATAAATGAACAGTTCTTTTTTTTCTTTTTTTTTTTCCTTCCCCCTCTTTTGACATGCATTTCCCCACTATCATATTTTACCTTTTTTTTTTTTTTAGACAGGCTATTTATTTTTCTTACCATTGGAGTGCCTTGCTAAGTGCAAATGAAAAATTCCTGTGCTACGTGTTATTTAATTTATATTTTAAATGATTATTTTTGTACACACAGTCTATTTTTTGGAGTTGAAGTTTTCACTATTGTGAAAAACATTTTGTTTTTACGCTATAATAGAAATATATAATAAATATGTAGTATACCCTTACTCCATAATAAAACTGTATTTTAATCCTTTTGTAAAGGAAATCATGGACAAGGTGGCATAGCTGCATTGCTTTTCCAAGGTGTTAAGTGCAGTGTGCTGTTTCTTTTAATTATTGAATTAGACCACTCATGCAGTAATGCTGCACTAATCGTTAATGCAGAAATAAATTTTGGATGTGGGTTAGGTTTTGGGTCACACGTGCCATTTAATGTAATTGCCGGCTGAAAATGAATGCCAGCCGATTTCTATAGAGAGCATATTTATGGCACAGTTACAATAGGCTCTGTTGCTCATCACTGACACTAAATCAGTACAGCTGTTACAAACATGCTTTTTCATTTTTCAGCGTAACTATGATTTGGCTTTTCAAGATTCATAGAAATTAAATCATGTGAGTCATAAAGATGATCTGATGGCATTATCATATTGCTCACATGATGGCCAAATGTGAGAGCTTGCCGTGTGTTTGGCTGAGTTTTACAAATTGTACTTGGTGCTTATTATAATTTAGGCTCTGTCTGTCGTGCATTTCTAAATATAAATATATAGCAAAAAAACATGTTTGCCAACGAAAAAGTGCATTATTTCAGAGAAAAGCAGAGGCAAAATCATTTCGTTGGCCAAGGAGAAGCTCTAGATCCTTTGTGCTTTATTTAACTCCTGTGTACATCAGATCAGTCACCTTCTTGTGTTAATATCATCTAGGCATGATTTCTGTTTGCCATTTTATGCCTTCAGCTTTCTGAAATGTCAGATTTAGAAATGCAACCAAATTAAATAAGAATATATCCAGGTTGACTGCATTACCACATATTTTAAAAGTATAACCTCAAACCACAAAGTGTTATTTTTCACCTTCTAGCATAGCTTTCAGTTGCTGCATTATTTTTGTGGCACTGAGACACGGAGCTGGTTCTTTGGATCCTTTCTTGTTCCAGCAGTGTCTCCTCTTATAGTCTTCCTTTTAAAATGTATGTCATGGACATTTGTGTATCATGGTGCCGAAAGTTAGAAGGCTGGAGGAAGTCTGCTTTGTCCCTATTTTTCTTCCTCAGACTTTTAACCCTTCATTTCCGTTCATTTGATTGAATATATTCATCTCTCACACTGAACATTGTTCTGTAACATCGCTCTCAGCCACAACATGGTTTGTTTATTTAGAAACAAGCTTCCTTGTTCAATACCTTTCCAATTTATAGTGTAGATAAACCTCAGTATTGACATACCTGACCAAGCCAGGAATGGAGCGTGGAGCATATTAGTACTGTTTGTTCAGCTCTTTCGCGATGTAGCGATGTCTGTCTATTTATGGCTTTTGATTAAAATGAAATTGAGTATTTGTGCTCCTGTTTCATGGCCCTTATGTGGATATTACATCTTCGTATTTTATTATCAGCAGCAGATCATCAGCCAATGTCGAGAGAGGTAGAGAAACAATTTCTGGAACGATTTAGGAGTAAAAAAAAAAAAAATGGGATGGGGGAGATGAGCATTTGTATCATTTAAGGCAGTAATGAGTTGTCATTGTCTCATAACAAGCCCTTTCTTCATGGTAGTAATGCATTTCATAACCGAGTGTTTTAACTTGCCTGAAATCTACAGTTGCCATGTTTACTGATAAGAAATTGTGTAGAAGAAATTATTTAACTTGGTTCAGAATCTGAGATTAATAAAAAATCTCGACGCTAACATTCATGAGAGATGGAAATGAAGTCTGCGGGAAGTTCCTATAAACTTTATTTAGACCGTAATTGAGATTTCTTGTGTTAACTGAGTTCCATGTTCAAAACAGCAGAATTCTGTTGATGTGCTATACACCGTTAATGCTGCATGTCTGCAGCAAAAGAAACTGTAGTGACATTTTTAAATATTATAAATATTCTACAGTATTATCCTTGTTTTGATTTTGCCCTGCAACAGCTTATTGTGTACTGAACTCTGTATTTATTCTCTTATTTCCTCACATTCACTCGCACCTAGGTAAAGAGGTATGCTATGGCGAGGTGTTTCAACTGCACTTCATGTCCCATTTATGGAAATCCTCCTGTCTTACTGATGATAAACTTGCTTTGTATTAGACTTTGAACAAATAACATAATCAAATCTTATAGACTATAAAATAAGGCAAGAAAGGCAAGGTCACATCATTGTCAGTCATTATGCTTAAACCAAGCTTGGTTTATTGAATTTTTAAATTCTACAATAAGCTGCTTTTACTTCGGTGTAGAGTTGCTTTTAGATCTGACAGAGATTCACTAGGATTTATTTAACAGTAGCTCTTGATTAGATATCTTTTCAAGTGCTGCATGTCCGTATGTTTCAGCTCCCACATCCATTATGTGATTTCATTAGTGGCAAGGTGAAACTCTGGCTTCTGCCTTTGCGTAGATCTGAAGACCAGAGTTTTCTGTAACGAGCCACTCTTCAGCTCTGTCCCCTTTTTTTTTTTTATTGTTCACTTCTTTTTATCTCCCCACATCTCATCTAGCCTAGTGACCTGGGTGGAGTAAGGAGTGATTAACTGCTGTTTGATCCTAATGGAGAACGTTATTATAGTCGGAAAGCAGAGCAAAGCATATTTAATTTCTGTGCCGTCCTTTTCATAGTATAGGACTTAATATTTGGGCATTTATTTAGCTTTTGTTCCTGTGAATTTCTATATTAAAAAGGGTGTTCCAGCTTCATTAAAATTCATTCAACCTAATGCACTGAATACAATTTCTGGACATATGACTGATCCAGATTGCTTCAATTTGTCACAGGTTAATCTAGCACAATGACAGCAAATCAGAGCTGGAACTGCCGTATAGAATATGGGTGCAAAGTGAAATTGTCCAGCCCTGCCAATCATGACATTGTCTATAAAATTCAAAATTTGCAAGCATTATATTGTAAGGAAATGGGGCTTTTATGCAAGAGTAAAAACCACACTGATGGAAACAAGACACTTGTTATGTAGATCACTGTTCATTTACGAACCCTGAATAACTGGGGATGGGGAGATTTTCTAGAGGTTCTAGAATAAATTTACTTAATGACTGTAGGATTATGTTAATAAACCACTAACATTTCTTAACCATTAATAATGCTGGATCTAATAGTGTGTGTGTGTGTGTGTGTGTGTGTGTGTGTGTGTGTGTGTGGAATCACCAATATATAGGTTAAATATCATAGCAATCAGAAATAAATCTTTTTTTTGAAACCTTTCCGGCCAGCAGAATTATATAGCAGTACGTAGACTATACTGTGAAATTGTTTCCGCCATTTTGCCCACCTCTAATGGCTGACTTTAAACAGCAGTCCATACAAACAAAGACAGAGGGACAAATAGCAGAGAAGGACATCCACAAATAATTCACCACTTTTTATCATTCTCTCTGTTTCCTTCTATAGATTGTGTGTTGTCAATTTCCTCCCCTGAGTTTTTGCCTTCTGCTGTGATGGTGGCTACTCCCTGTCTGTGTCTGTCTTTTTTCTTTTTCTTTTTTCATTCTTTCATCCATCCCTCCCATAGCTGTGTCTGGTTCCACCTGTGTGATTGGAAGTTTGTGCTCGGTAAATCTGGCGTTTTAAAAGACTGGGTCGTGTAACAGGGTTTAGATGGTGGTGTGGTTGAGGTGCTTATGAAATAGAGTGGCCAGGAGCACTACTGTGTGGGGGTGTGTGTGTGTGTGTGTGTGAGAGAGATTCAATACTGATGTTCCATGCTGATGACCAGCCATCTGTTAGCTCACTCTCAGACAACACACAGAAACAGAAAATAAACAGAGAGAGGGAAATGGTCAACAATATTACAATAGTTAGTGCCATCTGAAAGCAGCTAACCTGGATTAATCTTTCCTCTATGCCTCAGAGATCAGTCATAGATTATGTGTTTTAATTTTAAACAATATGCAAGAGTTTATCACTGTCAGCTTGTTTAAAATTAAATAAAATGTCAGGACATCAGTGTCAAATTTGCAGAGGTCAGATGAACAGTTTATATGATTTTGTGTCTTGTTATTCCTAATGAGTAGAGCTGGGAAATATTACTATTATAAATGACTAGAATAAATATTGTGCTAAATAGTCACGATTCCAAGATAATGTAGCTATGAAATACTGAATAGTTTTTTTTCCCAATGCAACACTACTTTATTGGTGAGAAATTGTTCACAAAATTGTATATCTATTTGAGAATAGTGATTTATGATCTAGTCATCATAACACCCACCCCTACCAATGAGTTTGCTTGCCTTTTGACTAACCATGTTCGATTGCTTAAGCTGTCAAGGTGAAAATATGCTCATTTGCAAATCATATGGATTTAGGATCTCGTATGAGATCCATAATGACCTGCCAAAAAGCAGCATACATCATTATACATCCAGTCAATCGTTACAATATAAAATAACATAATAGTTATTTTATATTGTAAATGCACTCGCCATACACTTTATTAAGAACAATCAGCCAATCATGTGGAATGCAAACAATCATGCTGATACAGGACAAGAGTTTTAGTCAGTCATTTTGACCGTGGTGTGGTTGTTGGGCTGGTTTGAGTTTTTCAGAAACTGCTGATCATCTGGGATTTTCTCTAAAGTTTACACAGAATGGTGCAAAAGACATCCTGTGAGAAGAGGAGCTGAAATAGCTTTTTGATGAGCGAGATCAGAAGAGAATGACAAGACTGGTCTGAGCTGACAGGAAGTCTATACTATCTCGAATGTGCATTCTTTACTACTTGGTGCACAGAAAAGTGTCTCGGAACGCACAGCACATCAGAACTTAAGGTGGATGGGTAACAACAGCAGAAGACCACATCAGAGTCAACTTTCTACTTCTCTTAGCCAAGAACAAGTATCTGGGGCTATCCTGGAGACAGACAACCCTGAATTGGGCAGGAAAGACAGGAAACGTGTGTGTGTGGTTTTGTTTTTTGCTTTTTCTTTCGTCTTCCCTCTAATCTTCAGCTGTCCAGTTTAAGTTAGCCTATGCCCAGGATAACCTCAGATTCCTGTTCTGAACTTTTTTTTTCTCACCACAGTTATAGAGTGATTGAGTTACTGTATTCTTCCTGTCACCTCAAACCAGTCTGTCCATTTTTCTCTGACCTCTCCTATCAACAAGGCATTTCCACCCACAGAACTGTATTTTTGCACTCTTCTGTATATACTCTAGAAACATTCACAGAGCTCACAGTTTTTCTTCATTCTGATGTTTGATGTGAAAATTAACTGAAGCTCCCGACCTACATCTGCATGATTTTCTGCACTGTGCTGCTGCCACGTGATTTAGATAAATACATGAATGTTCAGTTGTATGCATTCCTAATAAAATGGATTGTAAGTGTACATTGTAATCAGCATTTTAATGACAGTTTTCAGGCAAACAAGTAGTTATTTAATGCATAAAAAATACATATAAGCATATTTTAAAGCAAACTATTTGGGGAAATATATGCCTACCTTTCATATTAGTGAGCTTAAAAAACTTTTTTTTTTTTTCTTAAGACGAAATGAATTAAATAGTTCACTTCAAATTTGCAGCACTAAGCAAATCACAGATTTTTGCTGGTCAGCAATCTCTCTGCTTGTCACCATCTTGCTCAATTAGAATTTTCAGTGTATAAAAATGTGCAAATGATTTTACAGCCAATTTGGTTGTTCTGCACACACAGACATTCACCTAATGCATAATAACACACTGTCAATGCATGTGTGTTTGATTAGAAGCAAGCTGCAGGAATTTATATTCCATAGAGTAATATCTGTCCATCTTTCTAATTGTGTGTGTGTGTGTGTGTGTGTGTGCATGTGTGTTTGTGTGTGTGTGCGTGAGTGAATGAGAGAACATGGATTTAATGTGCTGTGTACTGTTAGTGTTGCTCTATCTTTCTCTGCACTGATAGCTGTAAGACCTACTACTGTGCACGTACATGTGTCTAAGGCTTGCCTGCTCGGGAAACCTTGCTCTACACACACGCTAAACATTGCGTTGCATACATGCACATTGAATGCATACACACATTGTTGTAATTACATGCAGTCTATTATTATTTTCATTTTATATTCATTTTTGCAGTGTATTGACAATGAAACGCACATATGCCTTGAATTGTAAACTGGACATTTAAATGTACCAAATGAAAACATTTCATCAGTGCCTTTACGCTAACGCATGCAAGATCTATTGTTTTCTGTACGTGCGTGTTGATTTGTTGTATGCAATGTTTTGCAGCTATGGAGTCTGGCGAGAGACTGCCATCCTCCACCCACTCCCAGCCATCTATCAGCTCTTCTGCCACGCCTCCAGCTTCATCACCAAACATAACAAGCGATAGTGGTAAGACCATGACTGTTTGCACGCACACTGCCACACAAAAATCGTAAGGCGTGAGTCTATGTAGTATGTTTGTATCTTACACTGACTGTAAGATATGGCAAGCACAGAACTGGTGTCATCTGCAGACCATTTGCAGACCATAGCATAAGCCACGATATTTAATCCTGTGCAAAAGCTCCTAAACATATGAGATTAGTACATCTTGCTGAGTAGTAATGGTGTTGAAAAGAAACTGGTGGCACTTTTTATAACAATTGTTTTGACCAAATTGGGCTGAAAATGGCACAGATTTATGGTGTTTTTCTCAGTTTGCTGTGGCGAAACTCTCACACACTGTAGCGAGTGCAACCTGGGAAAAGACTGCACACGATTTGCACCATTTTTGACTGATTTTAACAGCCATTTCAAATAGTGTTTCAACCATCATCTTGTTGATCTGTTTCTTCTCTCTCCGTGATCAAGTGCATAGGAGCTTGGTTTTCTATGACCGAAAATAACTGCCTGGGAGTATTGCCGAGATGGCCACAAAGTGGATAGACTTTATTAGAAGGACTTGCAATCATATGTTCAACTTTGTGCAGGATTAAACTGATTACACAGTAAAGGTTGTTGGTTTAGACACTGTGTATTTATGCCAAGACACCAATTTGCTGTCTGTGGAAGGTATTTTTGGATCCAGTAAAAATAAATAAAAATCTGTTGTTTGTTTAGATACTTCAAAAGGAAAAGTGTATATAGAGTGGTTTTGTTGCTAATAGTTTAATTATTGTGTAGGAAGCCTGAACCCTAAGCACATATGAGATAGCCGAATGAATCTGAGTGCATGCCCACTCTTTTCAAACACAAAAAGTGCATATGTGCAAGGGCAGGGTAAATGCGAGCTTGCTCATAGGTTTTGTATAAGAGCAAAGCAAATCTGTCAGGAGCGGGATTGATTTTTCTACACAACCTGCACGTGGAATAAAATAACGGCGTAAGCACTGTACTCTGTTAATGATGTGTGTGCTATTATGGCAGAGAGAAAGCCTCTAGCAGCCCTGGCTAACACATTTCTGACAGTTTGGTTGCAAAAGGAGAAGCTGCTGCTTTAATGAATGGCAACAATTAAAAAAGCCTCTCTTTCTTTTCTCTCAACTGCTGACAGCCTTTAGCTCCTATTTACCGAATGGAGAGAAAGAAAGAGAGAAAATGAGGGAAGCTGCTTTATTCTCTGCAGCGATCGTATAGTGGGTAGGCGAGTACTATTGCATATATGTATTTGAATTTGCTGTTTGATTTCCCAGGTTAAAAAACGTCATGCAAATTCTCTGTGATTTATGACATTTATTCATGATAAGAACAGAAAGAAGCTGTCTTTCCATGCATTTCTGTGCATACACATCGAATGTGTGTGGGAGATAAAAATTTCTTCACCCAGGCAGGGTGGTGATTAAAGCAGACAGTTCAGTGACACCTCTGAAGTCAGACCAGAAGAAATAATGGAGATTGCTGCTCATTTATATAGTGGGTGCTTCCCTAAGGAGCATATTATAGAGGAATTTTACATTTGCAGAAGATAGTATGTGTTGGTTGTGTGTCCTTTTGTTATTAATATGCTCAGTTGCTATCAAACTCTTTCACAGTTGCTTTTTGTCATGACAAGCGTCAGCAGTTAATAAAAGGTTGTTGAACCTCTATGAATTCATCCATACAGGTATCTCTCATTATTCCTTCGTGTTGTGTGCATTAGCTGATTAAAAGTAGCTAAGAGATAAAAATGATCACAGATCGATCCTCTTCTGACTGTGCGAGGTCGCCCACATGATGAAAGACGAATGTGTTGATGGATTCTATATGACTGAGACAAATGAGGCTCTGTGTTCATTGGAGATGCTGCAGTTTCTGAGCATTAGAGCATTATGCGCAGTCGTGTATGTGGAACTTACACTGGAATTTAATTGTTCTGAGGCTGCGGATAATGATGCCATTAATATTAAAAAGGTATTTACTGATGTCATTGTGGCACGCTGAGGAGACTGTGGAGAGGAGGAGATGGATGTTGGCCTCCTCGGCATTCTCGTCTCTGCGCTGACTTCTGCTATAGACATCAAGGCCCTTGGAGAGCTGGCTGATAAATATGCACCTCATCAGAATGAGAATGAAAAGAGGATATTTTCCTGGCGTGTTTGTAACCTGGCATGAAGGCAGCTCAGCGCAGGGAGTCTTTGTTTTATTTCTTCTGAAGAGATTTTTATTCTATCAGCTTTTGTGTGTCTGTGCAATAAACCTAGGGATCACACACACCTTCTGTTTTTCTGTGTGATTATATATGTATTCTTCTTTATGACAAATTGCTTTTTAAATAAACATTATGTGGCCAAAAGTTTGTGGACACCTGACCGTCACATCCCTGTGTGCTGGCTGAACATCCTATTCCATTCACTGCTATTCAACCACAAGACCTTTTAGCAAAGTTGTGCACGGATGCCCAGTGAGAAGGCCATAGCACAGTGTCGGTGTTCCAGTTGATCCCAGAGATGTTCAGTGGGTTTGAGGTCAGAGCTCTGTGTGGGTTACTAGCATTCTTCCACTCCAACCTTGTCTACAGGGCAACTGTCGTGCTGGAACATGTTTGGGCCCTTTAGTTCCAGTAAAGTGAAATTCTAACACTACAGCACCCAAACACATTCTGGACAATTGTGAAAACAGTTTAAGGAATGCCCACTTATGTGTGTGAAGGTCAGGTGTCCATATACTTTGACCTATGGTTAAGGTATTATCCTGTCCAGTAGAATGATTAATAAATGTAGTAAATAATCAAATAAATGGTTGCATTCTGTTCTACTAATAGATTCTCTTATATCATGTCTTACCTCGTCCTCTGTCTAGTACAGAACTGCGTTTGCATGCCAGAGAACGTCAACTGTCATTTCATGCAGCGCTCAAACCCTCTCTCACAAAACTGTCACTATTTTTATGCAAGCATACAATTATAGTTTTCTGCTTATACAGAATGCATACCTTTTTTTTTTTTTAATATCTACTGGTTATTCATGTGTACCTTGTTTGACTTGTTACTGATTTAAGCACTGGTATAAGAGTGTTTAGTATGTTGATCAGTTCATCCAGCTAGTGTGAAATGAAAGGCAATTAATGAATAATGTACACCACATTGTTTAAGCTGTTATTTATTTAATACTGTCTAATGCAGTATTTGAATCTACAATGTCCTCTGTCTCTTGTTCTCTTTTGTTCTCTCTCTGTAGGACATTTGTTTCAGCTGGTTAGTGATCCAGGTTTTAGAGCGTCTTTCCCCATGTTGAGCCATCCAGCATTCAGACTGTACGCTCCTCTATCTGGATGCTCCGATTTCAGAGGCCTGGGGATTTTGGGATTGCAGGGAGGCTTAACATCCCACCCACAACTTGGAGCATTTCCAGGTATGGTGTCATAAAATTTAGTGAAAAAGATTGCATATGCTGAGGACTAAATTAAGAAAACAAAACAAAAATAACTGATGCCATAATGCCCAAATATTTTGTGGTTAACTGTGAATGAACAATTTTAAAAGACTTGCTGTCCTTGTAATATCAGATGTCCATTCTTTGGTAGATTTCATATTGCCTAGACCGTATTTGCCATTCTTGTTGACACACGTTGTTATAGGTTATATAGGTATACACTGCCTTCCTCAAATATTTGCATTCAGCTGCATATATGACACGCAAAGCATACTGTCAAAGTCATCATCATCAAACATACCATACCCATATTAAGAATGTTGCTCATATTTTTGTGTTTGGTTCTTAACCCTTGAGGAATGAATGAGTGAAGTATAGTTGAAAAATTTTAAATGTTAGCAGCAAATGGATGATTTTTATATACAAACCATGAGGCAGTCATGGTCCTGGTTTTATCTTTATTTCTTCCCTTCCATAATTTTTTCTTTTTTTTTTTTTAATACTGTTAACTCTGTAGATGTGGCACATAGTCCACATACATCACCTTTACTGTATCTTCCATCCAGCCAGGGGGGGGGTGTTCAAGGCGTGAGATTTATAGCAAGCTAACATGCTGGGGTCAAGGCAATTCTTTGACGATAGATAGCTAGATAGCTAGATAGATAGATAGATAGATAGATAGATAGATAGTTTTGGAATCCATTTTGTTATGTTTTAACGGTCCTTTCAAAAGTTTTTTGTATGCTTACTTAATTTGTGCCCTCTGGCTTTTTATGATTGTGTTCTGTTTTGTTCAGGGTTTACTATTTGCCCTATGGTGGATAGTTAAAGTTGTTTTCACAGCTGGGTAGCACAGACTGTTCAGAGATGAAAAGATTTCTCTGTTCTGTTCTCAATTCTTAACAGCAATGGCCTGCAATTATCTGGAATATGCAGGTTGCCTGTCTAGGTTATTGCATAGTTGGGTCTATATATTTACTCAAATAGAATTTCTCTACTACTAAACCATTCAGACTGGTGGCGGGCTTCCGATGCACAACTCCATGGAGCTGCAGCACTCTTTCCTCCTCTCCTGGGTCTGCCTCCTCTATTCACACCTCCATCACTGAGCCAGTCACACACTCCCAAGAAGAGCACACGTGGCTCTGCTAAAGGTAGCCTGGAGCTTGCACATTTCTATCTCAAGATTATTTATCCTTTTTTTTTTATAGTAAGACATATACATTTTTTGCAGCTTTGCTTATGCCAGTTATAGCAAGAGTGAGCATGCTTATAAATCCCCTCCAGTCCATGCATGTTATAAAATAAATTACGTTGGTACCAGTGGTAAAATGCTTCCACTTGGAGTATCTAGAGTTTGAATTCAGTTAAGTGCAATTACTTGGTGATTGCTGTTGTAGTAAACATCAAAGGTTTTAAGCTGTTTCTTAGCCCAAAGCAAAAACAGCATGCTAGTCTGTAGGTATGCTAAATCTGAAGAGCTTATACAGTGTTTTACCTCTAGCACAATGAAGGCAATATGAAATGTAGAGATTTATTACACAATATAGTATGTAATGTAATCCATGTGTGCATTTGTCCTTTATAAAGGGTTGAATGGTGCAGTCAGTGGCAATGGCAAAGCAAAATCTGCTTCCTCTGGAGCAAGCTCTACCTCCTCTTCACCCTCACCAGCCTATACAACCTCTGAACAGAGCAGCACACTGAAATCAAGTCTGAACCCTCAAAATAAAACCACCAAATCCAACCTCAGCCACTGCAAGACTGAACAGTCAGCCACCAATCCTCCAAACTGGAGCAGGAAGCAGAAGATCAAGACGGATCAAGTCCAAGAGAAAGCCAGCCACAAAGCAAAAGAGGTATGATAATCTCTGTTCATGCAAACATCACTATTATTCCACAAAAATACACGGCCATGTTAACGTTCAAAAGACAGTCTCCAGTGTAAGATTGTGTGTCTTTTGAAAACATGAACTTTAAGCCAGTTATCTTGTTTTTGATGATTTACACTCAATCAGCTGTGCAGTGTGTGTATATAAAATACTATTTTGTTCTAAACTGCTCTGGGTACTGTTCTGGGCAGATTTGATTTTCACGGTCAGTAAAATCTGCAAGTAGTTCTATTTATGGAGGAGAACTCTGACAGGTTTGCTGGAAGCATGGTTCAGATTGATGGATGAGATACATGTGTGTATGGAAAGGGAGAAAATGAGTCGTGTATGTGTGAGGACAATATGATATGATATGTCACTTCTCTCCCTGACAGAAACTCTGTATGACTGTGGCAGAGATATCCAGCAACAGTGATAGCCAATCAGGATCCAGTTCTGACAGCTCTAGTGACACACTCAGCAGTTTGGGTTCTGTCGACCTGGAGAATGAAGATGATGATGAGGATCTGAGTGTATGCAGCGTAGACTCAGACTCCCAGAGACGACACAGAGTGAACAGGAAGGTTAAGGTTCGTCATCCAGTTAGTTACATTGCTAAATGTTTTATTGTGTTGGTGAATGGTGTATCTTACCTGGAGTCCACAACAGACACCACAAATAAGCAATGCGTTCATAGTGTAAAGGAAACTAACTATGTGGATCACTTCCATTCTACTGTATAAACACTACTGGAGCGAAAAGAACAAAACCATGTTAAGCTTTTATGCAGGAAATTAACTCTTGTACAACAATTCAATAGAATATGGAAGATGTGGTAACACTTTGTATTACTGTTCCCTTAACTGATATTCATTACCATGAACAAAGCAGTAGTTTAGCCATTCAGAAGTTCATGCTTTTTGAATGTTAACTAGTGTATTAAATAATGGTAGCTAAGGAAGGCTGACTGTAAAAGTACTACAAAAATGTATCTCCATGTTTGTGTAATAAGAATCATTACACTTTGCTCTGTAGCTGCAGCCTCTGCAATCACAAAGTAAATTAGTATTTTAAATAGAAATTTCTCTAATGCTGTAGTGAATAGATTTTAAATACCTTTCTGGTTTCTCACACATCTAATTAATAGATGGGTCCGTGCTTTTACAATTTTGCCACCCATAGAGTTGAGTGAAATAGATGCATTGGATGAAAACAAAAGCACACCTGTTCCCTGAGTCACTAAAAACGTGTGTTAATTGGTCTTTAGGAGAGTCCGATCAGTTTGAGATGTTAGTTTGTGTGTCTGCATGTACAATACTGTACAAACATTTAAGGCACGTGTGAAAAATGCACTAAAATAAAGACTGCTTTCAAAAATAGAAGGGTTAATTTTTATTAATTAACAAAATGGAAAATAAATGCACGTAAGTCAAATCTAAATCTAATCAGTATTTGGTGTGACCACACTTTGCCTGCAAAACAGCATCTATTCTTCAAGGTACACTTGCACACCGTTGAAGGAACTTGCCCGGTAGGTTGTTCCAATCATCTTGGAGAACTAACCAGAGATCTTCTGTGGATGTAGGCTGCCTCAAATCCTTCTTTCTCTTCTTGTAATACCAGACAGATTTGAAGATCTGTCATCCAGAAGTCCTTCTTCTTCTATACGCTAAGGGTAGTCACACCAAATATTGATTTGATTTAAATTTTTCTTCTGTTCGCTTACTTTGCATTTTAAAAAATAAACAATTAAAATATATATTTTGGGTTTCTTACTTTACCCCATAGCACGTTCGCCTCACACCTCCAGCGTCCTGGGTTCGAGTCTCGCTCCCACTCACTGTGTGTGTGGAGTTTGCATGTTCTCTCCGTGCTTGGTGGGTTTCCTCCGGGTGCTCCGGTTTCCTCCCACAGTCCAAAGACATGCTACTAGGCTGATTGGAGTCTCTAAATTGCCCGTAGTGTGTGATTGCGTGAGTGAATGAGTGTGTGTGTGTGTGTGTGTGTGTGCCCTGCGATGGGTTGGCACTCCATCCAGGGTGTATCCTGCCTTGATGCCCGATGACTCCTGAGATCCCTGTGACCCAAGTATAGATCGGATAAGCGGTACAGACAATGAAATGGGGGGAAAAAAAAAAAACGCTTTTCTTCACACCTACCTGAAACCTTTGCACAGTACTGTACATGCTCAGGGTTGTGTTTGTATTAACTGCATGGATAGTGTGTGAACTATTCCTGTTCTCTTCCCATCAGGACTCCTCACAGATGGACAAAGCTACATGCTGCTTTTCTAATAGACTGGATATGTGCTCTATGGACCTAACCCAATCCCAGGCAGCTCCATTACTCTTCCGCAGCTCAGAAACCAGAGACGAGCACAGCAAACACACTAGTGTCATCCAGGCTACAGGAGCAGCAGGCAGCACCAAGGCTTTCTCAGTTTCTACACAACCCAACCAAGATGCCTTTTCCAAACCTTTGTGTCTGACCTTGTCTCCCAAACCTTCCTCACAATCGTCTTCTCCAAAAACTCTCTCTATGTCCTCATCTCCAAAGCGTTGCTCTCTCTCTGCATCTCCAAAACCACTTTCTCAAACACGTTGTCCAAAGCCAACATCTCTTTCCTCCTCTCCCAACACTTCCAATATCACCTCCTCACCCAAACACTCCTCTATAACGAAAGCCAGGAGTTCTCAAGATGAGTCCTTCTTGCACATCAGTGACAAACAGGTAACAGTCTACCTCACTCTCACCACTTCACACTAATATCCATCTCATTTTGGAATTTCCGCACTATTTTGCAGATTAGAATTATCATATACAATTATAATGAACCAAGAAATGAGAATTATAAATGGTACTAAGTCATATGATGTATGCACAGCTTGAGTGTAAGTTTAAGTGTATTCCACAAGGTCCTCCTGTGTAACTTATCATAATACCATGTTTTATTTATATTGTTTTTCATTTCTTAAGTCACCTGTTTTGTGCTGCCTTGAAAAGGCTAGTGTATGTATATGTGCCTGAGACAAATGTGGGTCAGACATGCAGTCTGAAGTAATGCAACACATCTAGAGAAGGATGTGTTGCAGATGAGAGGGTCAAGTGGAAGATAACCTCAGGTACATGTGAGATTTTTGCTTTTCTTTGCTAAGAAAATACAATTTTAGTAAGAATTTGGTGTAGTTGTTGCAGTCTGTGTGTGGTGGAATTTCATAGTGCTGGGTTATTCATCTTTCTTTTCCACAATGAAGATGCTGGCTGATGGATGGTTGTGACTAATGGATGAAACCAGTCTTAGGGCCTCATTGTTTGCCTCCTACATAGCAGCAGTTTCCTTGCCAGATTTGATCTGACTCTGAAGAGTAGCAGTGTAGCCCCTAGGGTTTCAGTGGCACAGTCCGACAAACAATGGTGAGGAACTCCTGTGGCTTAGCTCTTAAAGACCAATGCCATTTTGTTCTCCTGAGGAATTTCTATCCCCACTAGAAGATTCAACTAGAGCTGGAGGCCACAATGCTTGCATTTATGTGACCAAGCTACAATTTCCCAGTAGGCCTAGGAAATGTATGGGTTGTGGATCTCCAGTCGTGGTAATTCCAGAGCAGGATACTGTGGTAAGGAAAGGATATAAATACTAGGGTTGTGGATGAGCAGGTTGTCAGTCTGCTTGTGCCAGCAGAGTTGCCTGCTAGAAGCATTATTTTACCAATTAGAAACATAGGAATCTGAAAGGATGAGGAAGTGCTTTATTAAGAATTCACTAACTGAAAACTCAGACAAGGAGAGTCACACCTGCTAGGAAGGTGGTATTTATACAGCTTGTGCTGAGGGTGGTGATACTCAACAGTATAATGGATCTAAGTCAAAAATAACTCTTTTCGACATGCACATACATTGAATAGCACAGGGCCACTCGCACAAGACAAGGCACACATGCCACTATAATAATATAATATTATGTATTCATTTATTTTTTATTGGTCGATATATTCTTCATTTTGCAAGGAAATGTAACTTAAGATCACTAAGCCATTTAAAATAAATTGTTAAATATGAAATCTTTCCAAATCATTAAACATGTATTCTGGAATTAAAATAGAACCTTGTGCTTATAATAATAGTAGTTATTTCAGATCTGTAGTTATGTTCTGCTATTATTGCTAAGAATGTTCCTTCCAGCACTGTTTCCATAATTTCCATTTAATAAAAGTAAAATTAAGGTATTTTAAGTATTTAATTTTTTATATACATGGTTTCCCCCCACAGGCAAAGGAACACCAAGAAGCAAATAAATCCCTGAAGAAGAGTTTTTCGGCCTCCTCACGATCACCTCAGAATAGCCCTAAGCTCAAATCCCCCAAACCCCAGCACTCTAACCTGTTTCTCACCTCCACCCTGCTGAAGAACACTCCCCATTTTAATGGAGTTGTTGAGAGTACTGTGCAGGATGCTCCCCTGGCACTTATTACCAAACCTCGCTCAGACAGCTCTAAAACCCCAGATAAGCCTTTACTTGCAGCCACCAGTCCCTGCTTTAACACCCCTATCAACCTGAGCACTGGAGCTAGACAGTCTTACTCCGGACCTCCCACCTCGGACCAAGCCTCCACACAGCGAGAGTCATACAGGGTGAGCACAGGGTCACTGCTCCAGGGAAAAATGTTCAGGGAAATGGAGTCTGACATTCCCAGCAGCAAAGACTCAGATGATTCAGGGGAGTTTGATGATGAAGAGGAAGATTTAAGTGACAGTCTGTCAGGTTAGTACAGTTAAAATTGTACTTTTGTGTGTAGAATCTGTATTTTTTTATAATCTTCTATAAATATTGATTAGATTTGCCTAATAGAGATAATAACCCTTCACTTACCTTCATTCTGTATAGACTCTGGTAGTAACCTGGACACTGACTCTGATAATGATGAAGAGGATATCAAAGATGAAGAAATGGATACTGACACAGAGAGCCACACACTGAACATGCCACTTAAACTCACAAAAAGCCCAACTTCTTTAACGGGCCCTTCAACTGGCAAGATCAACAGGTCCAGTTCACTTAACCTGCCAATTCATAAATCTGCTAAGATTCTGCAAACTGTGAATAGATCCTGGGCTCTGACCTATCACAGCCCCTCAAGCTCATCATGTGTGACCACACCCCCAGGTAATAAAATACACTCAAAGCTGCCTTTATTAAAGACTTAGATTTTAACCTAAATTTTTGTGGTATGCTTTCACTTGCCATAAAACAAATCTGGAAAATACATTACATTTAAATTATTCTAACATAAAACTGGACATAATTTGTTTGTGCGCAACTCATTACTTGTGGTTGTTTACTTTCAGCAAAAAGAAGAAGAGTGACAGATGAGCAGGCACTGCGTAGGCCTCTCGAACATGGGTAAGATAACCAGTAACTGTAAAAGAGCTGTATTGCAGGCAAAAGATACACTTAGTATGACAAAGCAGATAGCTAGCACAATAAAGGAAGGTCGGTTAAATGATCAAAAAGGTGTGTGCTTGGTAGAGGAAATTAAAAGGCAAGCCAAAGATAACAAAAATAGGGAGGGTATAGTTTCAGCCCTTGCTCTACTTAAGTCAGGCTCAGACTTGCTTGACTAAAGCCATGGCACCTGTCCAGAGGAGAAAAGAAGAAAGCGCCACTGTTTTTGGCTTCTGTCCTTCCTCCACCCATCCATCCATGCTACCTCCCATGATGGAGTCTGTTGGCACTCAGACAGTGACTACAGGTCTCTGGAGTGTTCCACTGTGTGACTCACAGCTGGCCAAGCCTGCTGCACCTCATTTGAATAAATGGTCCGAGTTGTGCCAGGCTTCTGTAAGTGAATTGTGTGAGTGCATGAAACCTTCACGGATAGAGTCTAGGCAGGTACAAGAAGACAAATTATTGTGATTACTTAGTCTGTGTGTATGCATGTGTGAGTAGTGTCACCGGTGCAGTTCTTAATGAGTGCAATTCTTTCTAGGTGGAAAAGAGAAACCCGCATAAGAAATATCTGCGGGCGTGTGCAGGGAGAAGTGGCCTACTATGCTCCCTGTGGAAAAAAACTCAAGCAGTACCCAGATGTTATGAAGGTAAGTATCAGTCCTGATGGAGAATTATTTGTTCATCTGCAGTTCCTGAGCTCACTTTATCTTGCATTAGAAAGTTCTAATTTTATTTTACAATAACAGCAAATCCATAAGTGTTTTATTCATTTTTATACCACAGCCATTTTTACCACAGTTAATACTTGCATTTAATGCAGAGGAATTTCTGGGAGACAAGCTAATTCATGGTATCACTTATGTTATGAGAGCTATAAACCGTCATTCCTTCAACAGCCTCCCTTTTCTGTCTCGGTCTTTAAGTTAGTAAGATGAATACCTCTGTCCTGAAGCCTCTCCTATAGTGAAAAACCTTTTGACCATTACAAAAAACTGACACTAGGGACTCTTTCCATAAACCACAGAAAGCCTAATCATATCTGATCTGATCATAGGCGCTACTATATATTTAATGAATTATATTTTAATAAATACATAAATATAAACCTGAGCCTCCTGGTAGTCCAGCGGCAGGACCCCGCACTCTCATAGGGCGCTAACCCAGCCACTGAAGAGTTAACTCTCAGTGCCGGTCCCAAGCCCGGATTAAATGGAAGGGTTGCATCAGGAAGGGCATCTGATGTAAAACCTGCGCAAAACCGAAACATGCAGACTAAATGATCCTCTGTGACGACCCCAAAACAGGGAGCAGCCGAAAGAACAACAACAACATACATATAACACTGAGGTTAAAATTACAGCTGCCACTATTGTCAAATCTTTATGGATGTTTAAGCACAATGTGGTCAAGCAAATTTGAGATTTCAGCAGTACTGTGGTATAAACTGTGATAAAATCCCCATAAACTGGATATGGGATTAATATATATAATCTAATGTTTGTGTTTCTAATAGTAGATATTACCGAACTGTATCTAAATTAGGTAAGTATTTTGGTAAGGCTTTACTTATGCTGTGCGTCTCTCTTGTATGTTTGCAGTACTTAGCAAGAAATGGAATAAATGAAATCACACGTGACCATTTTAGCTTCAGTGCTAAAATAAGGGTTGGCAACTTCTATGAAGCTCGAGAAGGACCTGAGGTGATTTACTATTCATTTTCTGTTCACTGCTCTCATTTCGGTCTTAAGCAATATTATTCGGTCCGACTGCATTAGAAGGTCTGTTGTAATCCTGTATGCGTGAACAATTTTGACAGTTAAGAAAGAGTTATGCAACATTTAAAGAATGGAACATTTTAAAAAATAGCAGAACAGGAAACACTGCTTTCTGTAATGATATGAACCAACCTCTTGACTGAACAGGCTACTAAAAGGTCAGCTTTTAGCTCCTGTGTTAACAAGATTATAACACTATTATTTCCACCTCCAGTGGTAGGATTAGCTACTAGTTCTCACTCACAAACAGTCTGACCGTTGCAGAGTTGGAGTTTGCGGAAAATGTAAAAAAAAAATGTGCAAAATGCTGTGCAAGCCAGAATGTAGGTGGGGGATAAGAATTGAAAGATTTTTGACAAGAAGCTTGTTGCTCTGGCGATGTTAAACACCTTTTCGAATGCCTGATAAGAGATTTTTTTTTGTGATAAATTTATGTTCCCTATTATTAACTATAGGATGAGTTGTTCTGCACATATTGTTGTTCCTATAATGCTGATTTGTGTTGTCTGGGCTGATTATGTCCTGAAAATGTCCAGGGTTTGCAGTGGTGCTTGCTGAAAGAGGACGAGGTTGTTCCTTGCATCTTGGCAATGGAGACACATCGAGGACGTCCTAAGAGTCTGGAGCTTCAGCGTACTGATGATCCCTTCCATTCTCACCAAAGGAAAAGAAGACCAACTAGTTTGGGTGACACTGACGTGGCTAATGCTACATTGATTAAACTACAGCGGAAACTAGAGGCACAGGGTGAGGTTCCAATTTTTCCATCGCCCTCAGGATTCTGCTCACGCTATAGCTCTTTTAAAATGATAGAATAAGGCTACTCAAGCTGCAAACACAGAATATTTGAAATAACATATGCATCAGGAATAGGTCATTTGAGCGGTACAAAATCCTTTACTATAGTTTGTAAAATAAAGAGGGATACTCTGAAATTATTGCCTGTAGTAACACTTATCATTACAACACACATATTGTTAATCCCATCAGGCAAAAGCGGTATGGTTCCTGTATTTTTTGTGACTTGTTAGCTTTTTGGACATTGTTAGGCAAAGAGCAAATGAACATTCACTTTCCACTTCCTGTTTTCTTTGGGTCAGAGATTGCACGGCAAGCTGCTCAGATAAAGATGATGAGAAAGTTGGAAAAACGGGCTCTTGCACAAGCTGCTAAAGAGGCCAAAAGACAGAAAGGTAAAGCTGTTACACTGCTGAAAGATCAGCTGAGCATGTCCTTTAGAATTCCTTCAGTGTATACAGTACACTTATAAACCCTGTGCGTGGCTGCTTAGATTCAGATGATCTTTTATGAGTCAGATATCACTGCACACGTTACTTATTACCAGATTTAAAGCCAAACCTACTGCATTGTCCCAATTTACTCATGTTCATAAACGCCAATGTGACTCACTCTCACTATAACAGGGTGTCATTTTGCAAAACCTCCGAGTCAAAATAAATCTCTAAATGTAGAGTTAATCACAGTTTAATCAGTTTAAGTCTAAGCATGTGTTATATCATTGCAGCCCTGCTGGCAGCAGAGGAGAAACGCAAGCAGAAAGAGCAGCTGAAGATTCTGAAGCAGCAGGTAAAGGATCACACCACCACCTCTCAGAAGATGCCCATGTTTCCACTTGTCCTCCAACTAGTCAACAGTCAACAGCTACTTGATCTTGGTCTTGTTTTTGCTTTCATTTGTTTTTTCTTGTTTTTCTTTTCCATCTCTCGCTAATAGGAGAAGGTCAGGAGACTTGAACAAATGCGTGTCGAGAAGGAGCTTCGAGCGCAGCAGATACTCGAGGTAAAAACATACGCATGTGTAGTGAAGCTGAACTATGATCCAGATCAGAAATATAATGGCACTAATCATAGAAATGATACAAAAAAAACCCCTTAAAACTAAATAAAATAAACCTAAAATATTGCGTTTGATAAAATCTTATTCTCTTCACTGAGTATTTTTTTATGCACATGACAGATGGCTACAGCATTGTTGAAAAGAAATTTTAAAACTAAACAAGCTCAGATTTGTCTCCTGTTTTGTTGCCCATAGTGTGAAGATGTCACACTTGATAAGCCACATTAACAGCCACTTGTAAAGCATGCAATTACAAATTTAAATCTAAACCTAATTATAGTTTCTCTGTTATGCCTCTCTTTAAATCTCCTGAAGTGTTTTGTCATGTTCAAGTTAATGGGCTGAAAGAGTGATTGGCTTCTGACCTGGAGTGTGTTTGCAATATTAATCAGCCAATTCTGCAGAAAGGAGTTCAGTGTCCTCGCCCACACCCTCACAACACAGGAAGACCTCAACCCCACTGTTCAGATTGCTGATAAACACAACTTTGTCAACTAGCAAGAGTATTTTAAATGTATTGTGAAATAAAAATCTCTCACCAGACCACATTTTCTGACTTGGAAGCAGGGCTGCAGCAGAATTATATAGTTTTTATAATTGACTAATGTTTTGACATTCCCCCCCCCAGATATTCAGGTAATCTAGCAATGAACTGTATATTATGTATATTTCAGTGACAATAAGATATTTGAATTACAACTTTAAAACATGAAGATTCAGCTGAAGTATGTTCAGTTTTCTCTCTCCATCTTAATTGCATTGATGACCGGTTCAAATTTACAGGTCTTTTTACATGTGAAATTGGTACACAAATAGTATTACATGTTTACCGCTAAAACATCGAGTGGTTTCCAGAAAACATTATGTAATATGAGCTTAATATTAACAAGCAGGAACCCAAATACATGGTGCTTTTGTTTGTAATGTTTCTGCATCATTACATTCAAGTACACTGCATATTATATCACCAGGAAAATGTTTTCCCTGTGTATGGACTAAACTCTTCTGACTCCTAGTGGGTAAACTAAATTTTGCGAGCTGAGTCTGTGATTCTCTGTTAACTGTGTGTGTGTGTGTGCGCAGAATGTATAGGCTCAAATGTATAGGCTCAAAAATCCCATACTATCTGTATAAATTTAATAGAAAAGTAAATTTACTATGAAACAAACAGCTAAGGCTAAACACTAAGGATAGATTAGTGCTTATTTTCTGCTATTTAGTTTGATGGATAAATCATCTTTTTCTGTTTTTTAGGCAAAAAGGAAAAAGAAGGAGGAGGCCATCAATGCAAAAACGGTAGAAGCTGAGAAACGAATGAAGGTGATGGTGATTATACTTTGTTCTTTGTGTTTTTATTGCTTGTGTGTGTGTGTTAGTCTAATGAACTCAGTTGGTCCATACTTGTGTGGCTTCAGATATTCCTCATATGTGACAAGTAGACATGTTCTAAATTAATAACAGCACAGACTAAGGCTCTCTGTGTTTAAGTAACTCCTGCCTTTCCACATCACCACACTTGGATACACACTCAAACACACCTGTATCTGAAGCTGCCACACTGGGCCAATCAAGTGTGTGTATGTGTATATGTGTGTATATATATATGTGTGTGTGTGTATATGTGTGTGTGTATATGTGTGTGTATATATGTGTGTGTGTGTATATATATATATATATATATATATATATATGTATATATATATGTATATATATGTGTGTGTATATATATATGTATATATATATATATATATATATATATATATATATATATATATATATATATATATATATATATATATATATATTACACTATATTGCCAAAAGTATTCGCTCACCCATCCAAATAATCAGAATCAGGTGTTCCAATCACTTCCATGGCCACAGGTGTATAAAATCAAGCACCTAGGCATGCAGACTATTTTTACAAACATTTGTGAAAGAATGGGTCGCTCTCAGGAGCTCAGTGAATTCCAGCGTGGAACTGTGATAGGATGCCACCTGTGCAACAAGTCCAGTCGTGAAATTTCCTCGCTCCTAAATATTCCACAGTCAACTGTCAGCTGTATTATAAGAACGTGGAAGTGTTTGGGAACGACAGCAACTCAGCCACGAAGTGGTAGGCCACGTAAACTGACGGAGCGGGGTCAGCGGATGCTGAGGCGCATAGTGCGAAGAGGTCGCCAACTTTCTGCAGAGTCAATCGCTACAGACCTCCAAACTTCATGTGGCCTTCAGATTAGCTCAAGAACAGTGCGCAGAGAGTTTTATGGAATGGGTTTCCATGGCCGAGCAGCTGCAGCCAAGCCATACATCACCAAGTGCAATGCAAAGCGTCAGATGCAGTGGTGTAAAGCACGCCGCCACTGGACTCTAGAGCAGTGGAGACGCGTTCTCTGGAGTGACGAATCGCGCTTCTCCATCTGGCAATCTGATGGACGAGTCTGGGTTTGGCGGTTGCCAGGAGAACGGTACTTGTCTGACTGCATTGTGCCAAGTGTAAAGTTTGGTGGAGGGGGGATTATGGTGTGGGGTTGTTTTTTAGGAGCTGGGCTTGGCCCCTTAGTTCCAGTGAAAGGAACTCTGAATGCTTCAGCATACCAAGACATTTTGGACAATTCCATGCTCCCAACTTTGTGGGAACAGTTTGGAGCTGGCCCCTTCCTCTTCCAACATGACTGTGCACCAGTGCACAAAGCAAGGTCCATAAAGACATGGATGACAGAGTCTGGTGTGGATGAACTTGACTGGCCTGTACAGAGTCCTGACCTCAACCCGTTAGAAGACCTTTGGGATGAATTAGAGCGGAGACTGAGAGCCAGTCCTTCTCGTCCAACATCAGTGTGTGACCTCACAAATGCGCTTCTGGAAGAATGGTCAAAAACTCCCATAAACACACTCCTAAACCTTGTGGACAGCCTTCCCAGAAGAGTTGAAGCTGTTATAGCTGCAAAGGGTGGACCGACATCATATTGAACCCTATGGATTAGGAATAGGATGTCACTTAAGTTCATATGCGAGTCAAGGCAGGTGAGCGAATACTTTTGGCAATATAGTGTGTGTATATATATATATATATATATATATATATATATATATATATATATATATATATATATATATATATATATATATATATATATATATATATATACATACATACATACAAAAGTCAAAAGTTTGGACACATCATCTAGTTCCATGGTCTTTCCTGATGTTTATTTCTTTCTACATTGTAAAACGATGCTGAAGGCGGCCTAAATACACAATAATGTCGTTTGAACAGTTGATATTGAGATATGTCTGCTACTGATGCTCTGTAAAGCCTTCATAACGGCTCTAATCTGAGATGCTGTTAATTGGTGATTTCTGAGGCTGGTAACTCTAAATGAACTTCTCCTCTGCAGCAGAGGTAAGTTTTGGTCTCGCTTTACTGAGATGGTCTTCATGTGAGCCAGTTTCATCATGGTGCTTGATGGGTTTTGCAAATGCACTTGACAATACTGTTCTTGCAAGAACTGTTCCAGAACACCTGACCTTTGTGTCTTAAAATAACAGCTGACTTATTTTTTGTTGTCGTTACATATGGATTACATAAATCCATGTGTTATTTCATAGTTTTGAAATCTCCAGTATTCTAGAATGTAGAAAATAAGTCACTAAACAACATACATTGAATTAGGTGTGTCCAAACTTTTGACTGGGTGTGTGTGTGTGTGTGTGTATATATATGTATGTATGTGTATGTATATGTGTGTATATATATATATATATATATATTACACTATATTGCCAAAAGTATTCGCTCACCCATCCAAATAATCAGAATCAGGTGTTCCAATCACTTCCATGGCCACAGGTGTATAAAATCAAGCACCTAGGCATGCAGACTATTTTTACAAACATTTGTGAAAGAATGGGTCGCTCTCAGGAGCTCAGTGAATTCCAGCGTGGAACTGTGATAGGATGCCACCTGTGCAACAAGTCCAGTCGTGAAATTTCCTCGCTCCTAAATATTCCACAGTCAACTGTCAGCTGTATTATAAGAACGTGGAAGTGTTTGGGAACGACAGCAACTCAGCCACGAAGTGGTAGGCCACGTAAACTGACGGAGCGGGGTCAGCGGATGCTGAGGCGCATAGTGCGAAGAGGTCGCCAACTTTCTGCAGAGTCAATCGCTACAGACCTCCAAACTTCATGTGGCCTTCAGATTAGCTCAAGAACAGTGCGCAGAGAGTTTTATGGAATGGGTTTCCATGGCCGAGCAGCTGCATCCAAGCCATACATCACCAAGTGCAATGCAAAGCGTCAGATGCAGTGGTGTAAAGCACGCCGCCACTGGACTCTAGAGCAGTGGAGACGCGTTCTCTGGAGTGACGAATCGCGCTTCTCCATCTGGCAATCTGATGGACGAGTCTGGGTTTGGCGGTTGCCAGGAGAACGGTACTTGTCTGACTGCATTGTGCCAAGTGTAAAGTTTGGTGGAGGGGGGATTATGGTGTGGGGTTGTTTTTTAGGAGCTGGGCTTGGCCCCTTAGTTCCAGTGAAAGGAACTCTGAATGCTTCAGCATACCAAGACATTTTGGACAATTCCATGCTCCCAACTTTGTGGGAACAGTTTGGAGCTGGCCCCTTCCTCTTCCAACATGACTGTGCACCAGTGCACAAAGCAAGGTCCATAAAGACATGGATGACAGAGTCTGGTGTGGATGAACTTGACTGGCCTGTACAGAGTCCTGACCTCAACCCGTTAGAAGACCTTTGGGATGAATTAGAGCGGAGACTGAGAGCCAGTCCTTCTCGTCCAACATCAGTGTGTGACCTCACAAATGCGCTTCTGGAAGAATGGTCAAAAACTCCCATAAACACACTCCTAAACCTTGTGGACAGCCTTCCCAGAAGAGTTGAAGCTGTTATAGCTGCAAAGGGTGGACCGACATCATATTGAACCCTATGGATTAGGAATAGGATGTCACTTAAGTTCATATGCGAGTCAAGGCAGGTGAGCGAATACTTTTGGCAATATAGTGTGTATATATATATATATATATATATATATATATATATATATATATATATATATATATATATATATATATACATATATACATACATACATACATACATACAAAAGTCAAAAGTTTGGACACATCATCTAGTTCCATGGTCTTTCCTGATGTTTATTTCTTTCTACATTGTAAAACGATGCTGAAGGCGGCCTAAATACACAATAATGTCGTTTGAACAGTTGATATTGAGATGTCTGCTACTGATGCTCTGTAAAGCCTTCATAACGGCTCTAATCTGAGATGCTGTTAATTGGTGATTTCTGAGGCTGGTAACTCTAAATGAACTTCTCCTCTGCAGCAGAGGTAAGTTTTGGTCTCGCTTTACTGAGATGGTCTTCATGTGAGCCAGTTTCATCATGGTGCTTGATGGGTTTTGCAAATGCACTTGACAATACTGTTCTTGCAAGAACTGTTCCAGAACACCTGACCTTTGTGTCTTAAAATAACAGCTGACTTATTTTTTGTTGTCGTTACATATGGATTACATAAATCCATGTGTTATTTCATAGTTTTGAAATCTCCAGTATTCTAGAATGTAGAAAATAAGTCACTAAACAACATACATTGAATTAGGTGTGTCCAAACTTTTGACTGGGTGTGTGTGTGTGTGTGTGTATATATATATATATATATATATATATATATATATATATATATATATATATATATATATATATATATATATATATATAAATATATATATATATATATATATATATATATATATATATATATATATATATAAAATTAGTGTGGGAAAGAGAGACAGAGAGAGAAATAATGCTGT
This sequence comes from Hemibagrus wyckioides, assembly GCF_019097595.1. Taxonomy (NCBI): domain Eukaryota; kingdom Metazoa; phylum Chordata; class Actinopteri; order Siluriformes; family Bagridae; genus Hemibagrus; species Hemibagrus wyckioides. Next base: position 15,028,655 of record NC_080715.1, read on the forward strand.
CTTGGTTGTCTATAAACGTCTCGCTTAAACCATGTGTGTATGTGTGTGTTTAGGAGAAGGAACTGCGCAGACAACAGGCATTCATTCTGAAGCAGCAGGTATGCAGTAACCGGTCTTTCAGCTTGTGTCCGCATTAAAGGGCAACTTAATCGGAAACATTGTTCTGTGGCTCTCCCTTGGATATCTCTCATGATTCAGTGCTTGTTCTTTTAACTTTCTTGTGGTATTTTTTGTATCGCCTGCTTTGGGAACTGCTCATGAAGGTGGTTAAATGTCATTTTGTCTCTCTCTTAATTCTTTGCCAACTCTCTCTGGCAGGAATTGGAGAGGCATAGACTAGAAATGGTATGGGTATGTTTACTTTTGTACATCTCCCACTACGTTGTGACTTTATTGTGATGTGGTTGCCCATTGTGTAATGCGTAAGCAGGCTGCTGTCATGCCTACATTTCCGTTGCATGGCTCTCATTATATTACATACTGTACATTTTCTGGCTGTGCCAGGGAGAGAGAAATAGCATACATAATCCAAGAAGTGATCAAGAAGTATTATCAAGACGTAAAGATTTCTGTTGATCAGTAATTCACTCAAATCATGACATCCAAAACACTGACTTGTTTTCGTAATTATAATTTTTGTAAAAAAAAAAATTTTTTTTTTTTTGTAAAATAATGTGATGCGTTTGTCCAAATGTGATGGGTTGGTACCCTTGCACTTTTAATAACTGATATATAATAATTTTTTTTAATATAGTTTTTCAAAATGTCTCTTTACCTGTTCTCCACTTACAAATCATATAGGTTTATACCAGGTTTATTCTGGGCTTGTGCAATTTTCCAGCACTGATGAGTAGAGAAATTCTACTTTCAAATCAGTTTATTGTCTGACCGGTTTGAGTAACAACTTCTGTTAAACAACTGGGAAGAAAGACACAGTACTAATTGTGAAGGATTCTCCCACATCTCCCTCCCTTGTTCAGCTGACTGTGCGCTAAAGGACAGCATGTAGAAAACTTAAGGTTAATGAATAACACTTGTTTGAACCATAACAGTTTCTGCATTTTAGTGACAGATGTTGAAGATCAGTACTGGCTTTGCATATTTGCTTTATTTTTTACATCTTAGCAATACTGCCTCCATACACTGCACTGTATGTCTAACATCTACCTGTTGCTTTATTCTTTTTCATTTGTTACACTTGATTTAGCTTTAGTGTGCTTGAGCTAATCTTAATTGCCTTGTTTCATTTTAATGTATATTTTTATACTTTATTGCTAAGGTCATGCCATACATGTCTTTATGTCCATCTGTGTGATGGTAAAAGGTGTGTTTGTGGTGTCGTAGGAGCGAGAGAGGCGAAAGCAGCACATGATGCTGATAAAAGTTATGGAGGCTCGGAAGAGAGCTGAGGTATGTCAGGAATTATGCGGTGATCCTAAAATAACATACATTTGTTCAGCGACATAGGAAATGTGAAGCAGCTCTTTCCTTTCCGTTCTGTTCTAGTGTGCACAAAGTTAACACAATTAACTCTTGTCCTCACAACTGTCTTTTTTTTTTTAGTGTATAAACTTTGAATAAATGTGTAAATTCATTTCTTGAGTAATTAACATTGGAAGTGTCAGTTTTGTATAGTAATGACTTTCAGCTACAAACTATTGTCTCTTGTGTACTCTGGCTCCAGGAAAGAGAACGCCTGAAGCAGGAGAAGAGAGATGAGAAACGGCTAAACAAAGAGCGCAAACTGGAGCTCAGGAGGCTGGAGCTCGAGATGGTTAAAGAGCTGAACAAACCCAATGAAGACCTGTGTCTGCCAGATCAGAAGGTAATTGTGCAATCATCCCCCACTCCCCAGCTGTCGAAAAATTTAATGTCTTGCAAGTTTTTAAAAAAAATCTGCATGGATGTTTTATGATTAGTCCATCTGTTTCATAGAGATTTCTGTTTTCTGTTCTTCATTTGCATCCTCTATTACATTACCTACTCCATGTCTAGTAGCGTCCATACGGTTCTGTGAAATTTGGATGACCACATTGCCATCTAGTGGCAACAGAACATACTACAGCACAATAGATGACCCCTACATACTGGATAAGTTAATTAAATCTGGCAGTAGTTGCTAATTTGCTTGTTTAAAGGGAAATATTCCAGTGCAGAACAATCTGTGTATCAGTAAAAAGCCAAATACATTGTCTGTGATTCTAAGCTAGCTAGCTAAGATAAAATAATCCTCATCATCTTTTCACCCCATCATCTCCTATAGGCTCTGCCTGAGCTGTCGCGGTTACCAGGTCTTCTGTTACCGGATAGCTGTTTTGGCGACTGCCTGATGGTGATGCAGTTCCTCCGCTGTTTTGGGAAGGTGCTGCGTTTGGACCGCAATATTAAGCTGCCCACCCTTCACATGCTGCAGGCAGGACTTCTCAACCTGTGCCCCAGTGCAGCTCAGCTGCAGGATCTGCTCATAGGCCTGCTTTCTGCTGCAGTGTGTGATCCAGGCTTTCCACCAGGATCAATGGTGAGGAACACATGCACACACATCAACCTACACTCATTAAACAGGATTCAGATCAAATTGTGCCCCCCACACCAACAATGCCAAAATAACTGCTGCTGTTCTTCGTATTCATATTTAAGCAAGCACACTATAGGATGAGAACATTGAAGAAATAATTATGTTATTAGATATATATATATATAAGGAAGGTAAGCCCTGGGGTGACATACCTGATAAGATTATACACATAAGAAATTGTGCTAAGAGTTGTATGGCTGCAGCAACACAATGACAAATGTTGCTATGTTATTTGGAAACTAATATATAGAATTTGTCTGGCAATACTATCTCTATGGTACCTATATAACCTATGTTTTATGTTTGCTGTAGTTTAATTTTTAATTTGTCACATCATTTGTACTGTAATGTGAATCCTGAAGATGACAGTTGTGCATTTTTCTGGAAATACTAAATAAATAGCATTTCATAAACAGATTTAAAGAAACAGTTTAGCCATTTATTTAGAATTAGTCACTTTATTCTCTGTGCCTTAAATTATTATTCTTTTATGTATGTTGTATTTTAGGCTAAAACAGCTCTTGGTGAGCATGTTTCCAGTGTGGAGATAAACCGAGAGAACATGTCAGAGATTTTGCAGATCTACATGGCCGCTCACTGCAGTCAGACAGACCTCTCTCTGCTGGTAGAAAGTTTAAAGACAAAAGGCTTTCAGGCACACACCCCAACTCAGAAAGCCTCCATCATGGCTTTCTTGGTCAATGAGCTGGCCAGCAGCAGGAGTGTGGTTGCGTAAGTCCTTTTAACATTTCACATATACCAGAAAAAGACCCCCCCCCAAAATATTAACAGAATTACTATGATGGTACATTTTAATTTCTTTTCTTCTGGTTGACAGGGAAATTGACAAAAGTATTGAGCATATGACAAACCTACGGAGAGAAAAATGTGTCATTGAGAGTAGCCTTCGCAAGTAAGTTGTACACAGGAGTTATCTAGTTTTGACTAACTGAAGATTTTAATTGGTTGTAAAATGACTGTCGGCTCGCACGCATGTAATTAAGATATAATTGTGTGTGTGTAGACTGAGAGGCATCTATGCTAAGCGGACCGGGAAGCGTGATAGCAGTGTAGGAGGCGAAGAGAGCCAGGCTTTAGGAACACCTACCAACGGTCACAAACGCAAGAGAAAGGTCGGTGGCATTGAGGAAGATGATGATGAGGACGATGACAGTAATGATCAAGGAGAGGAGGAGGAGGATGAAGAGGAAGACGGAGGGAAGAAACGAAAGAAAACTGAGACATGTGAGGAAGAGGTATGTAGGAGCATATTGAGTCAAAAATCTTCAAATGTTTGTCATGGTTTGCGTGCTGTAATCATTAGACTGCTGTCTGTTTCATTTCAATAGCTGTTTGTATGGTTTTTTTTCAGGATGATGAGGATCAAACAGCCAGTGTAGAAGAGCTAGAGAAACAGATCGAGAAATTAACCAAGGTAAGTAAAAGTGTTAATTATTATAATTATTAGTATTGTCATTATTATTATCAGTTTATTTGATGGTAAAAGATGCACTACATAATTTTAATGGCATCACTTTGTGTGTCCTTTGTAGCAACAGCTTCTGCTCCGGCGTAAACTGTTTGAGTCCTCACACTCCCTGCAGTCGATGATGCTAGGACAGGATCGCTATAAGAGACGCTACTGGGCCCTTCCTCATTGTGGAGGGGTGTTTGTTGAGAGTACAGTGAGTAGAGAGGGTAAGAATAACATATTTTATTTTTAATGGTCACTTCAACACTCACTGGCAATTAAAATGTATAAATGTTTTAATGAGCACTATAGAACAAATATTCCTAATATTTTTTTATTGGGAATTCCATGTGTGAAGTCATATGATGACTGTGTTTTTGTTTTTTTCCAGATCCACAAGGGGTTCAGCAAGAGTCTGAGAAGTTGCAGAGTACTCAGTGGATTTCAGTGAAAGAGGAACCCACAGAAATACCAGCTAAGAAACCTCATGACAGCCCACAGACTAAGCATGAAAATGCTTCTCAGGATATCCAGCAGGAGAATGGCTTGTTCAATCTGTTCCTGCAGAAGCCAAGCTCTTTTTCCAAACTCAGCAAACTGCTCGAGGTAGCGAAGAAGTCCGGCAGTGATCCTCAAGGTGTAATTTCCGCTGTTCCCCACTTACCTTCAAACACTTCAACAGTGTTACTCAACAGCCTCTCTACTAACATAAACCAGGAAATAAAATCGGAGGTCAGCACTCTCCTACTAAACCATGCCCATATAGACAACCTGCAGCATCCTCTGCACAGTGACCAACTCTATCGGGCTCTGGCAGAGAAACATTGTCACTGGTTCAGCCTGCTGCCACGTTCACCATGTGACAAGTTTACTTTGACAACCAGTTCTCCAAATCCATCATCCTGCAGTGCCAAAGCCTCATCACCTACAACCAGCAACAGCATGACCCAGTCTACCTCTGCTTTCTCCGGCAATAGTCAGAATACCACCTCTTCTGTCAGCCCCTCTGCTACTGCATCAGTCAGTAACATTTTGATAAAAGAACTTCAGGTATGTGAGCTGTTTACCCTGCATTCACACACGCAAATGACAAAATGATGGCAACAAAAGAAAAAGAAGACAGGATGATTTTTCTCAATTTTATGCAAATTAGTTATAAACTCTTTCTCTCTTTATTTATTTTTCTAAAATGTGCCTTCATGTAATTGTTAGGTTGGGGAAACCGTAAACTGCCATTTAAGAGTGTGTTCCTTTTTTTTCTTTTGTTTTTACAGATGAAAAACATGATGGGTCTGCCTTTTTCTCTCTGGCAACCTGAAGCGATGAGTGCAAATATGTCCTTAAAGGGCATGTTCCCAAGACTAGGGGACCCCCTCTTGACCACCAGTATGGCCACCAGTAACAGTGAGTCCCCAGTACCAAAGAGTGAGAAATCTCCTGCTCTAGAAATGGTCAAAAGCCAGGACTTACCCACCCCACAGCCTATTCCAGAAGGTAGGAGAGCTCCAATGATGTCTGCATTCATTTGAAATCTCAAGATTTTGCTTCTGTGATTTGAATGCCTGCTCACATGTATTATGGGTGCATGTTGTAGAGATGCTCACCGGGTGGTGGAGGGTGTCCAGTTCTGAAGAGCTAGGCCGTATAGTGAGTGCCTGTCACCCGCGTGGGATCAGAGAAAGACTCCTACAGAAACAAATCCAGAAACACATGGAGTTCCTCACTCAAGTCTGTGCCAAGAACAAAGATGGTAAATCCAATGTGTCACTGATGATTAAAGATGTGCATTGTGATGTGCTAAAGAGTTTCTAGACCTGTAATAAAGTTTTTAAGTTTCGTAATTTAAAATCATCGAGATGCTATGCAATTAATGTGGCTATATAGAGTCTCTTCTATTTATGTGTTTCTCACTGGCACTTTGTGCTATCTAAACAGTTTACAGCTGATATGGTCACGTAGTTTTTATCTCCACAACACAGCTTATATATTTAAAAAATAAATTGCACCTAACTGATTTTGGGCGATTTGTAGATACAGCCATTGGTCTCTGTATGTGTCTAGCTGCCGTGATTGATGTATGTGAGCTGGAGCAGAGCCAGGTGTGTGAGGAGACTGTGCAGAGATGGTGTGTTGAGGAGCATGCCATGGATATGGACATTGCTGTGCTGCAACAGGTGGAAGAGCTGGAGCGCAGAGTCACCTCTTCCAGCCTACAAGTTAAAGTAAATGTCTCTTTGTTTTTTTGCTGATTCTATCAATTTTATCAAATAGACATTTGGGTGCCCAGGTACATTTTCCTGTCTTTTCTTTTAATCAGGGCTGGATGCCCACAGAGCCACAGTCGGAGAGGGAAGACCTGCTCTATTACGAGCACAAGGCTGTAGGCAAGAATGAAAGCACAGACATTGTGCGACGTGCCAATAACCCACTGGACGTTGCAGTGGTGCGCCTGTTTGAGCTCGAAAGGAACATCGAGAGAAGGTACCTGAAGAGTCCCTTAAGCACCACCATCCAGGTCACTCTGGATAACCGGGGTATAGTTAGCATACCGGCTCCAGCAACAACAGCTAGTGCTGAGTGTGATGGGTAGGTCATCCAGCATCTTAGTTGCCTCCAACATTGTACTCCTTTGCCTGTACCCTTGGGCTCGCTCTCTATCTCTCTCTCACGCTCTGTCTCTCTCTCTCTTAAGATCCTGCCACTCATACTGGCTGGTCTTCCATCTTCCACCTGCTACCTGTCACCTTCTCTCCTCTCACTGCTCTGTGTATATGACCTGCAGTTGCACTCTGAATGACTTCATTATATTTGGTTGCATCACATTGGTATATTGTACACTTGGTTGGATTGACAGGGTTTGACATTTTAGCTGCCACAAGCTATTCAGAACAAGATAGATATACTCACCAGAATTAGGAAAAAAGATTTGTGTGGTTCTTGGTCTGTCATGTTTGGTGAAATTAAATCTCTCATCCCTTAAAGAGAAATGAAATTTCTTCCTCTAACAGAGATTTCAAATTAGTCCAGAAAATTTGAGCCAATGTCTGTCTTTATCTATCCACTGAAATTGGAAAAACTGCAAAGAATTTCTGCCTATTCAGGCAGCCTCCTGCTGAATAAAAGGCAGGGGTTTTGAAGATATGTCTAAGATGTCAGTGTTGTGGATACTAAATAACAGAGTGTATATAATCAGTAGTTGGTACATGTATGCTGTAAAGGCGTAATTCATTGTCTTGTGCTGATTTCGCTGCCTTGCAGATGCCTCAGCTCTGTTGTGCACTCGTTTACATGCGTGTTGTGTTTCTGGCCTTAAAGGACCAAAAAAATATATATAAAATAGTGTTGTGCCTTTTGGGAGTGTATCTAGGCACTGCAATTAAGACTGAGCATGGCTGTGTATGTTCTCTCTGTTCAGTGAGTGTTGATCTTTTTTGCTTTCATTCTACAGAGGTGTAGAAGAATTGGCACCTGGGATGAAGCTGTGGAGGAAAGCCCTGCATGAAGTGCGTAGTGGTGCCCAGCTTTCAATCTGTCTGCAGCAGTTACAGCGTTCTATTGCGTGGGAGAGATCCATCATGAAAGTGGTGAGGAAGATGCATCTACACTGGAACAGTCAATAGAAGTTCTGAATTAATTAAATAATATTATTTTATTCCAATTGGCAATTCTTCCCATTTAGAGAATAGATAAGGGCAATTATGGTAGTCATAATGAGGATCTATGAATGGCAGGAGGAGCTGTGCTTTGTTCCCTGATAATGCTGAGTGTCAGTGCTGTGTTGTGTTGCTGTCAGTACTGCCAGTTATGCCAGAAGGGGGACAATGAAGAGCTGCTGCTGTTGTGTGATGGCTGTGATAAAGGATGCCACACGTACTGCCATAATCCCCAAATCACTACTATCCCTGAGGGAGATTGGTTCTGCCCTTCCTGCATAGCCAAGGTTAGGGAAGCTGTGCTTTGAGTTGGAAAAAAACAATACCACAAAAAAAATTATTTTGATGTCATCGTTAATGTGATGCATGACAGAATGTTCAATTTAAACACAGAGATGCACAAAATGTTCAATGCTGGTGACCTGAACCATAAAATTCTTTCCAAAACACAACCTTGTGATTTTGTTTTTTGTCTCTTTTTTTCCATTTTAATGTAATCATCTATCTTCCCCCTCTCATGCCGTCTCTGCAGGCAAGTGACTCGCCTCAGAAGAGTAAGAAGCAGGCCAGTCGCAACAGCGGAGGGGGCGACAAACCGTCTGGAGCCAAACGCAGCAAGAAAGCCTGTGTGACAGGAGACGGCTCAGAGAATGACACAGCCAGCACCAGTGCCAACAGCACACCCAAGAAAGGAGGAAAGGAGAAAAGGAAAAGAAAAATGGAGGACAGCGTATGCACCAACACCACTACGCAGGAAATTTCTAAAGCAACCCGAGACAACAGTAAAGACCTGGAGCTCTGCAGGTATCAGACACTTCACTCCATGTGAACATGCATGGACAGCACATCAGCCACTGTATATCTGTACACATGTATTCAATATAATCAAGCCTTTGTTTATATATAGCACTTAAAATACATGATTTTAAATATAATATATAAATCTAAATATCTTGATTGGTTTTTATTTGTCTTTTACTAATCTAAAATGTCATGTGTATGTTATTTTTCTGCAGATTGCTTTTGGCAGAGCTGCAAACTCATCAGGACGCCTGGCCATTTATGACCCCGGTCAATCCCAAATCAGTCCCTGGATACCGCAAAGTCATCAAGAAACCCATGGACTTCTCCACCATACAGGAGAAACTTTCCAACAGCCAGTATGTATCTCTGCACAAACAACAACATCATTTACATATTAGTAAATGTGAAAATTAATTCACATGTGTGACGGCCTGGGAAAAACCTTTATATTGCAAGATTAACATTTTCTCTAATATATAGGGCCGAGAACTACAGTTTTTTCCTGAGTGTGTTTCTCGTTTGCATGTATTGAAGCATAAGTAAGGTTTTAGCGTTAAAATCTAAGTACCTCTACATGTAAAAAGAGAAAATGTCCCAGTATCTGACTGCAGACAGAATTGCCGAGGCCTACGTCCATTTCCCTGTGGTCATAGCCTTGAACTTTAGTTAGCAAGACATTTTTAGGCTGTTTTTAAACTGCCTCTTTACCCAATATGCTCTTTGTTGAATGTTTCTTCTTCATCAAGTATATTTATGGTTTGGTGTCAAGGTAGGTAGAAAATGAAAAAAATAACATATCAGGAATTCAGTTTGTTTTCATAGACCGCCACTCATATAGAGCTTTTGAAGGATGTATTGACTTCAGCAGCTGTAATTCACTTACTGGAATTTTGGTCTTGCTTTTTTCCTAAAGTAAGGCTGTTCGGGAAGCAGATGCTATAGACCGGGCATATTCTTGGAAGTCCTAAAAGTGATCTTGATTAAGGGTGTGTTTTGCATTTTCAGATACCTGAATCTGGAGACGTTTATCATTGACGTTAACTTGGTTTTCGAGAACTGTGAAAAGTTCAACGAGGATGATTCAGACATTGGACGAGCGGGACACAGTATGAGGAGGTTTTTTCAGCGCAGATGGACCGAGCTCTTGAAACGGATCAACTAAAATCTACTGAGAGGAAAGTCTCTGACGAATGCAGTTGACTTTAAATCTGTGATCAAGCAAGGCCTCTTCAAATTTATCCTTTACCCACTCACATCACTGGTTTCCATAATGAGCTGTACAAGCAGTTCAGCAAGTCCTCATGGTTGATATGGTGCGGTTTGATGACGTTTCCAATAAAATAGGGTGTCTCTTTAAGTGCAATACAAATTCTGTTTCTTTACAGAACTTTTATCATTTACAGATGGGACTGATAAGAACTTTCCACTCTGTAAAATATACTCGATGTTCTCCCCCCCCCCCTTTTTCTAATATAAAGTTTACTATTATAGTGAATGTATTGTATTTTTTTTTTTTATTTATAATTAATTTGGTATTCTTTTTCTATGAAAAGGAAGAACATTTTAAAATGCATTAAAGCATTTTTACTGAAATATATATATTTAAAAAAAATGTTTACACTGTTATGGTGCTTTAATGGTACCAGGAAACTTGTCACAGTATTGCTGTAAAACTGAATTAGCAAAAAAAATGTTTTGACCATTGAAGAACAGAGACTAGTAGAAGTGTGTACATAGTGTCTACATGTCTAACAATATGTATGTGTGCAATTTTGCAAACATGTTCTTTGCCATTTATTTTTTTTTCTGTTGTATGTAAGTAGCATTACTTTTAAAATCTTAATTTAATGCAGAAAATGAGAAAGAAAGAAAAGCGATCATACTGGGACTGAATCAAAATGCCAAAATACACAAACGTATGAATCTAGAAAGAGTTGAAATTTAGCATAGCGCGTAATGTGTTGCGATATAGTATTAATCTGTGGGGTTGTAAAAGTATGGTTAAATCATAGAGTTGATGTTTAGGCATGGAGCATAGAGAAAGTGTAGCATTAAGGCATCTCATGGCATTAATGTGTAGACATGAGGTTTGAAACATAGCAATGAATCTTATTTGAAGTACACGTTTTATTTTTTAGTTCAAGTTGGTGCAAAATGTTGATATGAGATGTAGCACTTTTTTTTTTTTTTTTTTAATAAAAATTGAAACAAAGCAGCTTTACAGAAATCCAGGTATAGGTCTTGTTGCTCCAGGTATAGAGACAACAGGATCATGTAAAAATCTCCATGAGAACACATTACAGAGGGGACCAAAAAAAAAAAAACCTTTTCTGGGCAACACTAGATATGATTTGATAGGCAGGAAGTACAGATATTCATCTGGGGGTTGTGAGAACACAAAACAGGTCATGGTAATAGTTTTGGGTGCGTTTGAAGTGTGTCGTGCTTTAATTGTTCATATAGAATGGAATTCTTATGCTACAGATGAACACTCCTTTCCCAGAAATGAGTGGATTAGAGCGCTTTTAAAGAGTGTGCAGTCATAAAGTGTCATCGTGGGAGATAGTCAGTGGTATAAATTTATTAACATGATATGGAAAGTAGTTCGCATAGAGTACAAGGACATTCAGAGTCTATCAGTACAGTAAGTGATAAGAGACCAGGTGATGTTATCCACTGCATCAGCAAGATAAGTTATAAGCATAGAAGTTCTTGGGTACCTAACGGAGGCTGGGTTAAACAAAACTGCACACAAGAACAAAATCTTATTACAGCATGCATGCTCTAGTGTTGTTTCTGTGTAAATGGAGACTCCACCAGGCCTAGGGACGACCGCATGAATAAACAGTAGCACCAGGACAAGTACAAATACTACAACTCCCTGAGACTTATCCTATAACGTATCCTATGAAGCACCATCAACAAATCTGATGATTACATGAGAAAGCTGGTGCAACAGAGCTCTATGTCTAATACCTCACAGATTTTCACATGGAATTAAAGCCTAGACTGGAGCTGCCTCTGTATCCTAAACATATTAGAAAGGCTATTTCATTGCTGGTGAACTTCATAGAAAATAAAGGCTCCATTCTGGACTAATTGGATGCAGCTATTGGAACAGCCAGGATTAAAGTATCTAACCAAAAGTAGTAAAGGTGTAAACTAATTTATTCTACAGCATGTAATAATATATCCCTGCCTGTTGGATCTAAAGATTGTTGTGGCCACTGTGTGCTTAAAATGACCATAAAGCAGTTACAGAAGATAAATGGATACATTCATTCCATTCATTCATCTTCAGTAAGCACTTTATCTTGGTCAGTTTCATGGTGGAACCAGAGGATCCAGAGCCTCCTGTAAAACTGGATGGGAATACACCCTGGATTTGACTTACTATAAAGTAGAAACTTCAGCATACTCAGTCCACTTTCCAGCATGCATTTGGGCAGCAGAAGGAAACCAGAGAACCCCGAAAAACCCAACACAGACGCGAGGAGAACATCTGAAACTCCACACAGATAGTAACTGGGATCGAACCTGGAGCTGTATCATTGGATAACTGAATGTTTTATATATAATCACTGCTAGAGACTGTTGGCATCAATGTTTCAGTGGCTTTTGTTTTTTTTACCGTACTAAATAAAAATTGATAATTATTTTTACTGTCTTCTGCACCAATGGAGTAATATGTTATGACGCAAACCTGCTTCAGTAAAATGAGATATCCAAACATCTAATTCCAGTGAGCTGCTCGGAACCCAAACATTTACCTCTTCCTCTGCTGAATCTGTGAATCAGAATCACCTTTATTGTCAAGTACTGTGTCTTGGTGTGCTTCCATCACCATGGTTCACTCTATCACATGGTCGTACACAACTAAAGCTAAAAATCTGTTCAGCCGTGTGTTAGTGAGAGAAGAATAATTAACATATCATTCAACATTCTGTATAAAGTTGAAGTCCAACATCATGAAACACTGGAGTATGCTGGGAATAAGAAGGATTCCAGGTAAACACGGGAAGTGTCTCTAAACCGTTTTGCTTTACTCTGCTCCCAAACTTTCAGCTTCAAGTGACTAATCCTCCTTTCTGTTTTGAAGTGTGTCTTACAGCAAGGAGAACATTTAGGACAGGAGATAGTCCATGACCAGGATTGGGAACTTCTGGATTGGCATTTTATTTATTTATTTATTTATTTATTTATTTTTGCACAGAACATTGGAAACAAGTTTCTTTAATTAATTCATTACCACACACACTGATGTGCCTTGAGCAGAATGTGTTCAGACATCAATCTGTAACGACTGACGACAAAGAGCCAAGTTGGATTGCAAAGTGTTAAAACACACAGCCATATGTGGGCCCTCTCCAAACTGTTGCCACAAAGTTGGAAGAGCAGAATGATCTCGAATGCCTGTGTGTGTTGTAGCATTACATGTGATTACTCTTCACTGGATGTAAGGGACATAATCCAAACCTGTTCCAGCATGACTATGCCCTTGTGCAGACTGTATGCCAAGCCTTCATCAGTGCCTTCATCTTTACTAATGCTCTGGTGTCTGAATGGAGACACAGCCTCACAGAAATCTTTTTACAGCAGCTAGCAAAGGACCATCCCCATATTGACACCCACGGCTTGGGAATGGGATGTTCAACAAGCACATAATATGAGTGTCATGGTCAGGTCTTCACATTTTTGGTCATATAGTGTAGAGGTAATGTGTGGAAAGATTGGTTAACACATCAAAAATGTTTTCTTGAATCATAGCACTTAGGCTTTGCACTGAACCACAACCACAATGTAGCCTGCAAATGAGTTGGAGTCAGACATGCAGTGAGGCACTAGAAGGCAGAATGACCAGTCTCTGTGTATGAATGTTTATGACAACATTTAATTAATTAGATATCCATGCGATTATAAAGGGATTGTGGATTTCTGTTTATTCTGGATCTGTTTCTCATAGATCATACACTGGCCTGTCTTCCTGAGAGTATTATTATCCTTGCTCTTTGGATAGGAAGGTTGGCTCATCATCAGTTAGCTCATGTATACAGATTTCGGAAAGTAGTGTTCTCCTCCAGATGTGTTCATCTGCCAATGATGTTTCAGAAATTTCAGTAGTATAGTGATTGTATCCAAAAAACACATTATAACAGCATGGATATTCCCATAGGTGGATAAAAGCAGCAAGCTTCCTGTCTTTTTCCACTCATCAGCCTTATGGACAAAGATGTTGGGCAAAGAGCAAGTGAACATTCTCTCTCCACTTCCTGTTTTTATCTAGGTCAGAGTTTCCTGTTTTCTCTGGATCGGAAAGGGCTCTTGCACAAGCTTCTAAAGAGGCCAAAATGCAAAAAAAAAAAAAAAAAAAGAAGAAGCTTGAATTTAAATGTGTGTATTACGTTTGTTTATAGAAACCGTGGCTGCTTAGTTCAAACGAATCGAAAATAGGTGATCAAATTGATTCGTCGTGATCCCTCATGAGTCAAATGTCAGTGAACACATCATTGCTAGATTTAAATCTAACCCTCCTGCATTCTCCCACATGTTCATCAGTGTCAGTGTGACTCACTCACTGTGGAAAGATTTGACACCTCCAAAATAAACCTCTACATCACACATTGATCTGCAGGAAGAGAACTACAGTCCCCTCTGACAGTACTGGAATGGCAAGGCCAATTGCTGAACACTAAAATATGAAATGACAGAATTTCTGCTTTCATTTCCTGATATTTACAGCTAGATGTGTTAACCAACTTGAACTGAGACATTCTCTGCTCTGGCCATGCAAGTGTCTGTCCACCTACTACATCTGTGATTAGATTTACAGAATATACCAGGCTTCATTTATCAATCCTCTAGTAAATGTCTTTGTTAGTCAAATCAAACTAAAGTTTTCCACCAGATTTCTTTGTATATGCAAATCAGGTTTTGAATGATCTTTATTTTTGCATAAATATAGATCCAGTGCACAGTGTGGAGCATGAAATGGAAGTGGAATTATTTCGATTCAAAATGATCAGGGTAAAGATTGAAAGGCAGAAGCTTTAATGATTCAGTAACAAATAACAGCGATCACCAAATCTTCTGTCAGCTCGGGGACTTCTTTAGAGAATGGCTTGTCCTTGGTTTATACAGTGCCATTATTTATTTATTTTTCATAAATAAATGATTTGTTTTATATCTCTTACATCGTAGGTATGTGTAGGCTCAAGGTTTGTAAATTAATGCCAATTATATAAAACAACACTCCGTCCAGGGTGTATCCTGCCTCGATGCCCGATGACGCCTGAGATAGCCACAGGCTCCCCGTGACCCGAGGATAGATTGGATAAGCGGTACAGACAATGAAAATGAAATGAAAAAATATAAAACAACTGGGTTTCACAAAGTTTTTCACCAGTGCTCTTGATCCCTGTGAACTATGAATCCCAAGTTAATGTAAATGCTCATACAGGTGATATATGAATAAATCTGTCCCTATGCAGAATGATAAATGAGGGCCATAGATATCAGACCAGTGCTGACCTTCAGAAACAAAAAAGTGGGATGAATAAAACTCCTGCTCCTCTTTTCAAAACAAAGTATGAGGCCATCAATATATGGCAGAATCATAAAAAAAAGCAGGTTCTTTATGTGTATGTTGTTTTTCCACAGAATATTTTTCTCAGACATGACAAGCACATGACTAATGGCAGCGCAGACTGGGGCTTTCTGTGTTTGACAAAATCCTGTCTTTCTGCTTCACTACACTCGGGCACACACAGACTTCAAATCTGAAGCTGCAACACTTAGCCAATCAAGATAACAGACTTTTTCAAAGTGTTTACATATTTCAGTTCAAACGGAATTGTTCTCATCTTGGTTTTGTCTCTCTAAACCACTTGACTAACCCCCGCATTGCTGACATTCTTGCTAATGAAACCACAGGGATCTCATAAACAAACGTGTCAAGCATTGAAGCAACAGGTTTAAATACCAGTCAGTCTTCTACAGTTCAGCTAGTATCAGGGGCAGGAGAGACACTGGAGATCACAGAGGGATCAGTGTTTCTACACTGTCACAATACAGAAACAATACTGCTGAGACTTATCTGTATGATGCTTATTTGTATTACATAGTATGATCTAGCACTTGACGTTTTTGTTCAAAATTTTTGATATGTTGTTTGCAAATGGATTTCATTTAGCTTTGCAGTTTTTGAACAGAGCTTTGAGTCTGAAGCTCATGACTCTATGCAGTACTGGCCAGTTTTATAATCCTGATATAAATGTAATTCTGAGAGTTTTACATTTATGGCATTTGACAGATATATCCATATCCAGAACGACTTACATTTTTCTCACTCATTATTTATTTATTTTTAATAAAACTGAGCAGGTTAAGTGATAACTGAGGGTTAAGGGCCCAGCAGTGGCAGTTTGGTGGTGTTTTAAACTTTACTGGGTCACAAAGCTTACCATAAGGATTTCTAATGGAAGATCTCCATCATGTTTGATTATACATTACACTGTCTATGTGTGCTGACATAAAACAGAGCTTCTCCTATTCCTTTACACATTCCTCATGTCACTCAGTCTGTCTCACCCTGTCTCTGTTTCTTACCCTTTTTCTGTCTTTCACCCTGTCTCTGTCTCTCACCCTGTCTCCATCTCACCCTTTCTCTGTCTCCCACCCTTTCTCCGTCTCTCACCCTTTCTCCGTTTCTCACCCTGTCTCCATCTCACCCTTTCTCCATCTCTCACCCTTTCTCTGTCTCCCACCCTGTCTCTGTTTCTCACCCTGTTGCTGTCTCTTACCCTGTCTCCGTCTCTCACCCTGTTTCCATCTCTCACCCTTTCTCCATTTCTCACCCTTTCTCCATTTCTCACCCTGTCTCTGTCTCTCACCCTGTCTCTGTCTCTCACCCTTTCTCCGTTTCTCACCCTGTCTCTGTTTCTCACCCTGTCTCCATCTCTCACCCTGTCTCTGTCTCTCACCCTGTCTCTGTTTCTCACCCTGTCTCCATCTCTCACCCTTTCTCTGTCTCCCACCCTTTCTCCATTTCTCACCCTGTCTCTGTTTCTCACCCTGTTGCTGTCTCTTACCCTGTCTCCGTCTCTCACCCTGTTTCCATCTCTCACCCTTTCTCCATCTCTCACCCTGTCTCTGTCTCTCACCCTGTTTCCATCTCTCACCCTTTCTCCGTCTCTCACCCTGTCTCTGTTTCTCACCCTGTCTCTGTCTCTCACCCTTTCTCCATCTCTCATCCTGTCTCTGTCTCTCACCCTGTTTCCATCTCTCACCCTTTCTCCGTCTCTCACCCTGTCTCCGTCTCTCACCCTGTCTCTGTCTTTCACCCTGTCTCTCACCCTGTCTCTGTCTCTCATTTCTAAAGACTGTGAACTGTGAACTGTTATCAAGGTTCCTTGAGTAATTCCCAGTTAAAGTGCCAGGTTGAATAATAATGACTTCCACTGTTCAGGATACACATCAATCCATTGAGTGTATTCCAGCTACAGGAATCCACTCTGCTGCAGAGTGCTGGAATCAGAAGAAGAGAGTGCAAACTGGAGCTCATACAGATGGAGATGGAAAAGAGTTGAACAAACCCTACGAAGACTTGTCTCTGCCAGATCATAAGGTAATCTCATAATTTGATCATCTCATATTTGATATATATTTTTTTACTTATTCCAACATAACCAGACACTAGTTTCTTCATTATCATTCTTTATTATGAACATCTAATCTAGTGTAGATTATTCTACCTGCTTAATGTCTGGTACAGTCCTATGGCATGTGGATCACTGCAATGCCATCTAGCGGCTACAGAACAAACTACATCTTGTAATATATGGCTTCTAAATATATTTTGCTTCAGCGTTGCTTCGTGGCAGTGAACGCATGCGCTTACTAATCATTTTTATGGGGATGGATGGCAGTGCATCCCCATACATTTCACATTACATACATTACATTATATAGCGTTTTGAAGGGTATGACAATATACTGGCTTATAAATTAGGAACAGATCAACATGGCTTTTTAGTGCAGTGTGTGTGCGTCTTGCAGGTCATCAGGTCATCAGGTTGTATCTATCTCTGGGCTGATCTAACAAACTGGATGTATGTTATTATATTTATTAAATTGCCTTTTAATAAATATGATATCATCATATTTTAATATACAGTATGGACCATGAAATACATGGATACATGGTCAGGTATTTTATCTTCATCGTCATTGTTTTACCTTTCTGTTAAATGAAATAAAAAACAAATTGCTGTGGTAAATTAGACAATCTAATCAGTTGCCTAGCAGAGATCAAGATTGATTGGATGTTGTCGAGGAATATCTCTCCAATCAAAAATCAATACTTTCAAAGACGAGGGGTTTAAGATGCCAAAAAAATCTAACTATACTGAAAATGTAATCAATAGAGTTGTGACCCAGAATTTTATACAGGGTTTATTTATTCTCAAATGCAAATTAACACTTAAATTGGTCTTGATCCTTTCTGTATCACATGATTTTTTTTACTCTTAATCTTACACTGTTAGCATGTACCACAATGGCAAGGTCATACTTAAGCTTTTCAAGAAAGCATTCAAAATTTCTGTTTCAAAACATGACCCAATGGATTACACGATAATTATCCTCCTATCAAATTCTCATCATATTAAATATCAGGATAAATATTCTATACGTTTCTCGAATTACTTGAGGATGAAACAGATGTTTTTATTTCATGTGTTTATGAAGCTCTAGTCCATTCTTGACCTTGTGAAATGAAACATTAAACCTATTTATTTTATTAATGAATTAATGAATGAACACAATCTACTTGTGATAAAAAAAAAACTATTCATTAAAGCATATTAATAAGAAAATTAATTATGCATTTTTATTGTAGAACAACTATAGTGCCCTGTTTACTTGACTTAGTCAGAGAGATTGTTAAAATGAGGCCCAACTAGTCAAGGTGTAAAAAATATTCACTTATCAGACCCATACTGACTTCCCTTTATGTATATTGCCCTACATTTATTGTATGTAGTGTATGCCCTAAAACTGTTACCCAGAGAGAGAGAGAGAGAGAGAGAGAGAGAGAGAGAGTGTGTGTGTGTGCAATGTTTTAGACATCCAGGTGACATGGTTTTGATTGCCTTCTGGTGGGCAGGACAGCCAGCTGAGAATATGGATGATTTCCCAGCATGCAACAGCAGGTGCCCCTTCCAAGCAACCCACACACTGTGCCGTGTACAGCGGGCAGATTCTGTTCTGACCTGAAGAACAATCTAAGTCAAACCTAATCAGATTTAACGTCATCTGAGCTTACCTCTTACATTAATCTCGTCAACCTGTTGCGCTCCAGCTATACATGATCCCGAGCACATGCACTCTCAACAAATCATGTCCTGCTTTATAGTGGAGTCTGCTCCGGCATGCTGAACACCATTACTCACAGCCTCCACAAACACACCAGTCTGCTTTTCATACTAGTGCTGCACTCACACTATTCGAGCATATAAAAGGCCTAATTACACAAATCGGTGAAAATTATTTTTGTCAGAGTAATTTGATTTTCTAGAGCTCTCTGACATTTGGTATATAAATATGTGTGTTCTAATGCGTTATCATTTCAATACTAACAGCTCATTTACATGTCTTGTGAACACACAACCATAATCTAGCAATTGTATTTAGCTGATATAAGTCTTAACAGAAATGAACTCCTGTAGATGTTGATGATGTAAATATAAATGATTAACAAACATGTGATTTCAATAAAAATATAATTGTTACTAAACTAAGAAATACTTCAAGACGCGTTGCTGCCTGAAAATAATCCAATTTGTGTTGGGTTGTATCACACCATCCCACTGAGATGCTTTTTGTGTGTGTGTGTGTGTGTGTGAGTACAGAATGAACAATGTCTCAATGTTTATCTTTTCCACAGCGTTTATCCTTGTCATGTTATAAAAGTATGACGGCTTCTTGTTCAATTCGAAGCTGTTTTCCTATGCCACTGTTTCTGTCCTCCCTCTCTGTTGCCATGGTAACAGTCATGCCTGGCTAGGAAGTGTGTCCCAGGTCACTTCCTGTTGAGAATCTCCCAGGGAGGCTTTTGTTTTAGACAAACCTGCAGCTACACTCACACGCACATACACACAGGAGGGATAAATAAACCAGTTACAGGATGTTGTGTGTTTTTTTTTGTTTCTCAGAGAAACTGGCAGCCCTGCAGGGTGAAGTGTATGGATGGAATTTTCCTGACTTGTACTGATGGGTTTTATTAATCTGTGCAGCACACATGCATAGAGCTCTCCAATAATCTAACTCACTCATCGGGTGAAAATAAACATGTTGCCATCAGTATCTGTAAGTCAAGGACAGCATTAGTAGCTCTGCTCTTTGAGTGAGCCTCTTATTAGCTTGTGGTTTTAGAATAAATCTCTCCTCCAAACAAGAGCTAATATCCAAGGGTACAGCACAAGCAGTTGTTTGATAAGCCAAGGTGTTCTGAAGTATATAATCTCACTGGCAAACAAGCAAAGTGATACATCAAGCAGAGGACAATGCAGTTTGCTCACAATCAGCTCATACTGAACATGTTCGCTTTTACTCTTCTCTACACCTAAATACTTACATTTATAATCCCACAACATGTTGCTGCCCTTTGAGTCTGGTTCCTTATAAAGTTTCTTTCTTGTGTCATTTCAGGGAGGGTTTTTTTTTTGCCATTGTCATTGGTGATGTAGTTCTACACTATATGGCCGAAAGTTTGTATCTAACTGACCACTATACTAGCATGTGCTTTTTGAGCATAACATTCCAGATTTCGTTCCTCTTTTTTACTATTATATTAATCTGCTCTGCTGGGAAGGATTTCCACAAGATTTTGGAGCATAGCTGTGGGGATTTGCTCATTCAGCTACATTTGTGAGGTCAGAAAGGTTCAAGTGTTCAGTGAGGTTAAGGGCACTTGAGTTCTTCCACGCCAACCTTGGCAAAATATGTTAGCTCCCTCCCTGCCCTTCAGCACACACACACACACACACACACACACACACACACACACACACACACACACACACACACACACACTAGGTCTTGTCATTGCACTTTTTGGTCACTAAGGGGCTCTGTCTGCTAGCGTTCCATGTATCTGTTATTTGTTACTAGGATCTTGTTTTGTTTTAACCTGTTTGGGTGTCTCATATGAACAGACCGACCAGAGATTTCACAGAACCAAGAAGATTAATCACTTATGTAAACACCATACCTGTCATAGGTTAGATGTAGATGATTCCTCTACCATTCTTAGGCAAAGAGTGAAGTAAATGGTCCTGTTGTTTGTGTGTGTGTTCACTGCAGAATGAGGGCGCTGTCCTGTACTGTGTAACACAGCATGAGGGTTGATTGCTCTCTGAGCTCTACCCTCTCTCCTGCTGTGAACCAAACAGCTGACCCTTCAATGACCTGTTCAACTTGTTCACCCTCATTCTTTCTCTCTGTTTTTATACTGTGGATTAGCTTCAGTTCCTTATTCACTGGATAAAGCTTTAATCTGTAGGACTAGGGATGACGTTTTATCTTTACAAAATAATAATGTCCATAATGCATGATTTGATCTTCAAATTAATTTAGCTTGAAAGTCAAATGACACTATAATTATCATTATAGATCTCATTTTCATGCCATGCTGTAAATGACATTTCCATCAAACTGTAGTACATTGCTCTTTACATAAGCTTGTTGTTCAACTAAATGACCAGCAGCGGAGTTTAATCCCCTAAACTCCCTTAAAATGAACCCACTGGTACTCCACTGTTATACTTTAATCCACTAATCTACAGTACACTCAGTCAGAGTGAACAGATGTGTTATCTGAGAGCATGCCAGGTGAGCTTTTCACCTTTTACACTTAACACGCATCACATAATCTGCGCATTACTCGTATTAGTGATCAGGTCAGGATTATCATTTGTAATAGTGACCAGATTCAGCAAAGAGCTCATTAATCCTCATTAATGGTGTGTGTGTGTGTGTGTGTGTGTGTGTGCGTGAGAGAGAGAGAGAGAGAGAGAGAGAGAGAGAGCTGTGTTGATCAGCCGCACTGTGCCCTGCAGTTGGTTGGTTAGGTGTCAGCGCCATGCTGACAGATGGCACAGGAGTCTGGCTGTAAGACAGAGCTGGCACTGGTTACAGGAGAGCTATTTCCCCACATGTACAACTAAAAAGTCGTCCTGTACCCAGGCAGAATCCATACACAGCCACTCGGTATCCTCCAGGCTCCAACAAGTAAACATTTTACTGAATTTGTTCCAGTGCAGACCCACTACACAGCTCATCCTATAGAGCTTTACTGAAGAGAAGAGTAGACTTGCATACTGACATGCACTGAATATTACTGCAAGCAAGCTGATATACTGTGTATTGGAGTTGTTGGGGTTTTTTTTCTCTCTCGCCCCATTTATACCCATTTTGTTTTAAAACTACTAATCTACTTTGTCCGATGTGTCCTATGGATGAAGACACTTATCTTATAAAGATGAAGAGGATGAAATAATGAAGAGGAGCAGTTCTGATCTAAAAAAAAACAGCTTGTATTCAGGTTTGATATGTTTAGGAATATTCCCCTATCTGATTTACTAAGTAAGGAATAAAACAATGTATGTTGTTGTTGAAAATAATCAGTAGTGGACAGTAGTGGAGACAAGAGCTTTCGGTTGCTGTTGTAGAAAGGATATTATCAACCTTTACATTATTTACAGTCCAGTGTCACCAAAATGAGGATGAGGTTCCCTTCTGCACCTGGTTCCTCTCAAGGTTTTCTTCCTCATATCATCTCGGGCAGTTTTTCCACGCCACCGTCACCTCAGGCTTGCTCATTAGGGATAATTTTTAGGGATAAACAGTAACAGCAGCCAGAACGATTGTTAGAGCTTCTGTTAATGAAAAATTAATAAATATTTTCTGACCAGTCAGATATTATAAGGTTGTATTTTCTCTTGTCCGTGTCTAAGAAATGTCAGTAGTGAAAGTGGAGTCTAAAGAAAACTCAGAGACTCTGAGACACAGAAAATAAGAGGAAAATAAGCTAGAAAAGAAACAAGGTCTGGTAGATACGGAGATCTACATTTCATGACTGAGACAGACCCAAACATAAACCTACTTTCGAATGATTATCCCTCACATTATTTCCCTTTATAAGCAAGACTCTGGCAAGGACAAGACAGTGCAGAGGAGAACGTCAAAGAGTAAGAATGAAGCAAGAGTTACAGAAGAATAAATATTCTTAAGGCTCTTCTGTGAAGAAATGTCTGACCTCTAAGGTCAATTCTCATGGCCAAGGAGGAGAGAGGAGCTGTGGCAGGGTAATGTTTGTGCATTCAGAAGAGCAGGAAGTCCTGATTGTTTAGACGATGTTTTAAAAAGCACTTTCTCTTTGGAGAAAAGCCGAACCATGGCTACAGCAAGAGAGACTGGATGCACCTACACAAAGAGTCGCAGAATACCAAGAAAACATAATCAACTGAACGTAATTTGGTTAGGAATGATTCTAGAAATGTAATGCTTGAAAAACATTCTGCATCACCCCAACGGTTATTTCCGCTGCTTCTAGTATATAACTTCCCGTCATGAATACACGGTTATCTCTCCACATGGCACAGATTGCAGCTACTCTACAATACAGCCTGATTTCTGTTTATCACTCAGAAGCCTCAGCTGGCTGAAGCTCACTCACGAAGGCTGAAGCCAGTTTACTGGCAGCTTTTAGGTTGTGTGTTTTAGCCTGAAATGGGATCTTGTGTAGTCACAAAAGCTAAATGAGTCTTTGGCTGTATTTTACAATGGAATAATCTAACAGATGTTTGAGGAAACTAAATACTTTTGTACGTTAGATATATCATGGCTTCCCTGCATATGAGCAAACATAAACTCTGTTCATAGAATAACACTTAAGCACAAATATGTTTTGTTCAGCTGTGATTGCAGATGAGGTTTAACTTTGTGTACAGAAGTTATTGCTTTTTAAAGATAAATTGTGCGCTCAGAATGATCAAAAAAGAAGAAGAAAAAATAAAAAACCTTCCCAATTTACAAATGGAAATGTTCACTAGTAGGTTTCTTGTTACCAGTGTTTTAAATACATATCTGTGATATAGTCTTGTATCGGTCTGGATTCTGCTAGAGTTTAAAAGCTTGGATCATTATTAATAAAATGCAGTGGTGGACCGTCAGGGTCAGCAAGGCCTTCTCTGCTGGTCTAAACAGCAGTGATCTGAATCACTGACTTGCATTATAATATATTTTATATATTTTTCCATGAATGTGTATTAAATTATTCCCAATATTCCCAATAATTCCCATATAGTCTCTACATTTCATAGCTTTTCTCTTGGTTGCACTGCTTCCAGTAGTGTATATTTATGATAAGAGTATTTATCCAATCATATTTCAGCCAGTGGCTGACATCATGTGTTGCCAGGGTGAAAGAAATCTGCCTTAAGGCCTTCAGAATCAATAGTGCAGGCGTCCGTAGCTTAAAATGGCAATGAAATTGTTACATTAACCAATCAGATTTCGAGTTGGCATCACTGGGGCCATCTAGCAGACATACGATTACGTCAACAATTTCCTGTCCTTTGATTGGATAATTGGAGTAGTCAGAGGCAGCGAACCGCACAAACTAAATAAAATATATATATTTTAACTCACAATGGCTGACAGAGGAGAAGAAATCGATTTGGTGAAGGCCTAGTTGTGAAATGCACGGCCCGCCACTGATAAAATGTATATTTCAGGATACAAATGCTCGTCACTGATGATTGATGGTAACCTTAAGCTTTACTCTTTATTTTAAACTTTATTTACTTGGGCAAAATGAATGTAAGGTATTTGTGTGCATTTACATTGTTTCTGTGTAAATGTACCTCAGGGGAGCATTAATATATCTTTATACATGTATATTATATCTGTGTAGTAGTGATTACCTGCTGCCTGCTACATGCCTGTTATTTTCTGGGTTTTAAAACTACTTTCCCTGTACCTGATGACTGTGGAGAGAAATCAGTGGTTGTAAACTCTGTTTTCTGTAGCTCGGTGTCTGAAAAGGAAATATTTAGGAACTGAGGGTTTTACGCTTTCCCCCAAAGCAAACTAATCAGTCATTGTGTGAATTCTCATTCACAGGACCCCAGAGGAGTGAAACACATTCACAAACACACAATCTCCCAAATTGAAGAGGCTTCCCGATTTATCCATGAGGCAGACAGGATGCAGATTCAGGCTTATTACATTTATCTTCATTTATGCTGGTAATGCTAGAGAGACAAGCTGCCTGTGTGCCTGGCCATGAAATTTAAGAAGCTTGATTTGAAGTGATGAAGTGTTTTATTAAGAGATAAGACTGCAGAGGCAATGAAACACTTCTTTACCCGATTCATTTCTGTTCATTGCTGTGTTTTTCATAACGTAAAATATTTTTTTCCAGCAATGTTTGTTTCAAACTGACAGCGTTGGTATTAAAATGACATTGTATCGTTTGTTTTGCTTCGGCTGGAGACTTTTAGGTAGCTAAAATGAAGGAGCTGTAGTCTCTGATTGGTGTTGGTGTACCAGAGGAGTTCCTGTGTGCAGGAGGTCATAAACAGTTCATAATGGCTGCAGGTTAGTGGGTGATGGCGTTAAATCACTCTTGCCCCTGAACTGTTCTGGCCCCTCTGTTTGAGATCTCCCTATCTAAATAGTATTTCATGAAACAAATGCAGACAATATGAACAGAAGTATATCTAAATGCAACGTGAAAAACGTTGGGCCATTGATCAAACCCACATTTCATGAAAACGTGAATACATGCTGACGTTTCCTGTGTAGCAGCCTAAAAGGGTACAAAGAATACAGTACAACAAAATGAAAATAGGGGTTTCAAAAACAGTACATTTTATAAAAGAACTGTTTGGGCCGCATCTCAGCATGACTCCAACTTTTAGTCGTGAACTTTTAGCAAGAACAGAAAGAAAACTAAATGCTCATTCAGCTACTTTCCCCCTAGTTTCTGCTCATTTTTCATTTATACTAAAAGCCGCAGTACAGATCTTCAGCTCTAAATAAAATCCTTTTGAAGGAAGCTCACATGCCGTCCCCTATACATCGGTGCTCTTAGCAAAGAACATCACTGACTTTGATGCACAGGCCTCAGCAAAAATCACAGACATTTTCAGTGCTAGTGAAGCTGTTGTATTCTTTGTATAGTCGGCTACTTCTAGGAGAGAGGAAATTGAGAGGGCTGGAATGATTGGCAGTGCTGATCCAGCTGCGATAAACTTCCTGCACTGCAGCGCCATTACTTCCCACACAACCTACTAAGTGGTCTTGGGGTTCTGTTGAGCTACTCGCTGATTTTAAGCTGTGTTCATTATAAATCCCACTGGGTTTAGGATGTTCCCAGGACAGTTTACAAAATTGAGTCGTAGTTCCAGTCTAGGTTTATTGAGTTTTAGTGATGTCCTTTTATCGGGATAGTAATTAAAAGATTAAACACATTCACTCTAGGCTGTTTGTCTGGGAAAGCCCAACATTAGATAGCAATATACATAAACCCAAAATGTGAGGAAACAACCAATCCATAAACTCAGAGACGCTCTAGAATTATTGCTGTAAAGTAAAAAATATAACGTTTACCATCGTCTCTACACGTTCCATCAGCTGAGGTGGATTTAGTGTGCAAAGTTTATTTAATTTACTAAGAATTAATATCGCTTTCCTATGTGGTTGACCCTGTATGGTGTAAAGCCACCTATAAAAACAGATAAAAGTACATGATATAAAAACATAAACGCATCTTGAAAACAGAATGAATTGGCCCAAAGTCTGAAGGCAAATTTGTAGATTACAAGCAAGTTTTCTTTGTATATATGTATTATTTTAAAATATGCTCTTATATTGCTGTTTTATCAGCAACTGTACAACTTCGATCATGCCCCCTTTGGCGGCAGACCATTCAAATTTTATGTGAATGTTTTATGTATTTGATTGCAATATTAATTAGAAATTAAATATAATAAATTAATATGACCTGTAGAAACTGCATTAAGTTGTTGCATTCATTTTTTTTTTACGCCTTTCTAGGTTTAAACTAGCACTTAAATATCTTTTGTGTGCTTTCCTTAGTTTATTACCTCCTCAGCAGTTAGACTGATTGATACGAGACTACAAAGGACTTGTGTAAGTCAAACTTAAAGATAAAACTGTTTGCAAAATGCCACAAATGTAAATGAAACATTCTCTCCTGCCCTGTAGAGGTTATTGGTGATGCCACAGACTTATTTTTCTTTTCACAGCTTTCACAGTATTTGTCATTTGGGCACTGGAGGCTCAGTGGTAGGTTCCTTGCCTACCATGCAGAAGGCCCGGGTTTGATTCCCAGCCAATGCCCAAACCCCAGCCACTGGATGCAGTGTTGGTCTCAAGCCCAGATAAAAATGGGATGGTCGTGTCAGGAAGGGCATCCGGCGTAAAACCTGTGCCAAGTTGTTGTGCGGACCAGTTGGTCCGCTATGGTGACCCCTCACACATATAGAGAGCAGCTGAAAGATCAACGGTATTTGTCATTTACTGCTGTCGTTTTCCTTGGCTGATCTGTCCAGTTTTTCATTTTAAAGACCTGCTAAATTGTTTCTACTGGCTATGTCCAGTGCTGTGCCGTGACACTGACTGACTTTCCTCCTGCTTTTCTCCTCTTGACATCTCTCTGGTCTTCATGTCGGTCTAAGATTGTAACAACAAATACAGTATTCACACACAGGCAAAGCCAAGCAGACATAAAAAGCTAATAACAACAGTAAGCGGTAATCACAAATGTTGCTAAATCTTGTGGCTGAACAGAGTGAATGATGCAGGCTGGCTATTTATCAGTGAGATTTATTATTTCCTCTTGAATAATGGCAGTAATGCATCTTTACAGCATGTAATTAAAGAATAATACAGTTCACATTACTGAAACATGGCAACAATTGCAAATAAAATACTTATTAAAATAGAATTTCCTGTCCCCCCCCCCAAGCCTAATAGCTCTCATTTTATACTGCATTTCCTCTTTATTAAAAATGGCAACTGTCACATGCACTTCAACCCAGGTCATCTCCATAGAGCTTCTTATTGAAATATTTTAGCAGCTGTGCAAAAATAACTATATAAAATATATTGCTTTTACAATTGCCAAGCCATAGGCGCTGTAAATAAATTATCTCAGACAGCAAAACAACAAGCACATAGAAGGAGAGAAGTTTTAGCTTTTAACATTATGGGGCAGATTTATATGTAGCATACAAACATACAAACAGGAGTCTATTTTCAATAACCTCAAACATCTCGAATCAAAAAGAAAAGAAATGTGCATAAAATAACACACAACCGGTAACACATACAATTTTCCATTTAGTCAAATACAATGACAAACTTTTACATAAAATAAAGGGTTTGGAAAAATACAAGTACTATTTACAAAGCTAAAAGCCATTTGTCAGATCCAGTCCTGGAGTAGACTGTAGTGTTTCCTCGACCTGTAACACACCTGCTTCAGCTTGTAAGAGGCTTCAGTCTGATTAGCTGAAAGAGGCACGTTAGAGCATGACCAATAAACTGCTGTTATCACACAGGTTCAAAGATACACTGCACTAGTGGTTAAAGTGTCTACTCATTATTGACCTCTCCTATTCTCTTTTCAGTAATTAATCGCCACATTTTAGTCATTATGTTTCAGCACCAGTGACATGATGTCAACAGATAAACCTATTGTGTGTATTATGAGCACTTGACAGATTTGCAGTAATGGTGTGTAAAGTGCTGTGTGTGGGTTTATGTTCATCCCTTTGCAGTGGTTTGTTTCCAGTGTGGCTGAAGTATGATATGACAGCAGCCCATTAGAGCACATACTTTTGGCCTTACAGGACATAAAAAAAAAGTACAGAAAAAAAGGAAAAAAAAGTATTATTCTTCTTTTGTTAAGTAAAACATGAATACGATTTAGTTGTAAGGCCTAATACAGTGTTAAAAAAAAAAGATTAAAAACAAAATCCCTTTATTTAATGTTGAAGATGTTTGCTGTGTATTTGTGTGTTTTGAGTGTGAGAGAGAGAGAGAGAGAGAGAGAGAGAGAGAGAGAGAGAGAGAGAGAGATGGGAGTGTATGGATTTCTGTTTGTATTATGAATGGGCTTTATACGTTGGATTCAATAAAGGATCGCTTTGGTTTCATTGAAGCTACATGAATGGCAGGATTATCTCGGCTTAAGCTGGGATGTTTGGGCTTGTTGTCCGTGTAGGAATGTGCCATGGCCACCGCTGGCTTGGGCTCTTTGTAAGAGGTGGCGGCCTGACAGAACTTGTCACTGAGTGTTGTACAGTGCAGACTGCCATTGTGCAGACTCCCTAAAGCAACAGAGGAGGATTTAAGCTGCTCAGGGTAAGTGCTGCCCGGTTTGGCAAAGGCTAGCTCACTGTTCACTCCTGCTAAGGACATGCTGTGGCTGTCTGAGTGACTCTGCCAGGCCCGGGACACTGGCTGCTGGCCCTGTGGATGGTGATGCTGCTGAAAACGGGCCGTTTTGTCCATAACACCCATGAAAGGTCGGGGTTTGTACTCTTGGTTGGCAGACTTGCTTTTGTCCACGCTGGTTTTGGTTCGAACGTCTGGCCCATGCATCTTGCCGCTGTCTGACAGGCTGCTGCTGGATGCCAGGCTGCTGGTGGAGCTTGACACTCTCATACTGCCTGGCTGAGATCCAGAGCCTGATCCTGCTCCCTGAACCAACTCCTTTCTCAACTCCTGCCCCTGAGCTCCATGTCCTGCTGACAGAGCCAGGCCCTCTAAGGAGCTCACTGAGTGGGCCAGGAGTCTCTCTGGAGCCCTGTTTGAGCTACAAGACACAAACGCCTCAGATAGCTGAACCCCTTCACTGTCATGGTGAGCTGTGGCAGAAAGAGGACACCTGTCCACTTCACTAGGGGGCGACAGAGGGCTGATGTCGATGCCTGGCCCTGCTTTCAGCATGTGGCGGCTAGGGACTGGGCTGGAGGAGCCATGGTTCTGTGACTGGGTCTTAGTGCCTGCTGGGCATGTGGAGCTAATGTGCTGGTTGGTTTTGATGATCTGGGCTTGTTTAGTGGGCTGGAGAATCAGACTTTTGTGTGTTAGAGGTTCTCGCTGGTGCTGCCGCTGACTCTGCCTATGAATAGGAGGAGGAGAGTTTGACTCCGGCAGTGTCCGGTTAAATGAGTAGAAGCTTTGGGACCAGGCTTCAGTTCTTGTGTCCATCTTAGAAGACTCCTCCTCTTCATGAAACTCTCTACTTATGCTGTTCTCTGTTACGTCTTCCTCTTCCTCCCCCTCTTCATGCTCATGGTCAGAGTCTTGAGAGACAGTGGACTGGCTCATCACTCCCTGTTTATTTTGTGCACGCTGCATTTGTTTACACTCATCCTCTACTCGGGCCAGGAGTCGGCGAATCTCGCGATTATTTGGGCAGAGCTTGGCTGCTTCATGTAGGTCAGCTAACGCTGCAGTAAACTGCCTATAAGTGGAAGAGAGAGAGAGAACTATTGAGGGATTTAAAGTGCGTAAGGAGTACAAGTAAAAGGACACCAAGAAAAACCTGAATTTGCAGGAAGAATGCTATCATGTGTTCTACAGTCTAGACCGTATTTATAGCCTATAGAGAAAGTTGGCTTCGTGTACCTGCTGCTTCTCTTGGCTCGAGCTCGAGCGTAGTACGCTTCATAAGACTTGGGCTTCAGCTCCAGTGCCTTTGTTGCAAATTCTTCAGCCAGGCCAAAGTCCTGCATGAAAGACAGCACACAGGGGCTTCAAACAATGCAGTGAAGCCTTTCCACATTTAGCATAGTAAAAGACTTCCAAGTTCGGGCTGCTTTATTGAACTTGCTGTGCTCAGTATCTCTGTAGGTAGGAAGGAAGATGCTGTGTTGTCATAGTGACTATATTAATAATTCATTAATTGAAATAAATTAAAACAAAATGCACTTGGTCAACTTATAGTTGATACTGAAATCAATTTATTTGAATAAAAGAAAAGGTGCAGAATATAGAAATATGTGACAGAAATATTAAACACATTCTGTCTTTCATTAGTTATAATGTCTTTTAATTTCCAAAATAGCTGAATGCAATAAGAGCCAGACACTTGCTGACTGGTTTATATAAAAGACTGGTAATGTTTAACAGCGGAATATCACACATACATAATTTGCTGCATATTAGAAGCAAAATACTGTGTTTTTATAGGATTAGTTTTTTTTTCCCTTCTGGTTTTGGCCAATTCAGTGCATCTGCAGATAGACTATACTCAGCTTTTCATTGTATTAAAATGTTTATTATTTAAGGTTGAATAGCAATTGTTTAAATATCTCAGAACCATACAGTAGAATAACACAATATTATGTGCTTTATCATTAAACATCACTTGTAATATCTTATCAAGCTGTTGTTTTCCCTTTCAATAGTACCGCTTTCCAAAATCTCAGATAGGAGTACAGGTAACATTCGGTACAGATGCTTACATTAGTTTTCCTACGGCAGCGTGAGAGGTTGAGGAACAGAGAGACTCGCAGCTCTCTAAACGCTTTCAGCTCTTCACCAAAGCCTTCTCTGGGAAACTTCCTTAGTGCATACTGATACCTCTGAGCTGCCTCCTTCATCTTCCCTCTCTGAGAGAGAGAGAGAGAGAGAGATGAGCAGTTGGATGAGAACAGAAAAGTAAGAAAAAAAAACATGAATACAAATAAATAAAACCAAGCACAAGCAGATACTATCAGTCATCAGTCATACAGAACAGCTCACACACTCACCCTGCATCAATCACGCGATTCAGAATTGTTCCCTCTCTCTGACACAAAACTCATATTCTTAAATGTCACACAGCAATCAGTGTAACACATACACACTTCATCTTCGTTTCATTTCGCTCCAATCATCCTCTGTTCTTATTAAATGATTCTTATCAGGTATTTTTCAAACCACATTTTCATGGATTAGAGGGCAAACGTTGATAAGTTAATTGAAGATAATAAATTGTCATTTTCATTTTAATAAGTGCTCAAAAGATAAGAGCAGGGAGGGGAGATTTGGCACCTCGTCGAATTTGCTCTGTATTAGAGTTCGAAAATTTCTTCAGAAGGTGCTCATGGTACAAGCTCAGCACCTGAGGCTTTCACTCTGAACTCAGGCATTAGCTTTAACCAAAGCTTATTTTTTATTTTATAGTTGATTTGAGAGATAAGAAATAACTTTTGTAAGAGAAATGACTTTTTCAAAGGAAAAACTAGCCAGTTACCTGAATAACAACACTAACGCTAAAGTTACTGTGCCAGGCACACTCACACATCTCCAGGCTTTCTTTGAGCCTTGTTTTCACCGTTGACCATTTTAACCTTACCTTGTACAGCAGATTGCCCTCTTCCATAAGTTTCTGAAGCAGTATGATGAGGATGTCAGGCTTTGACGTGGCCATCGCCCACGCTGCATTACCTAGATTACATTACACAAGGAGACGAGAGATACAAGTTGCTTAGCTAACTCTCCGTGCGCAAAAAAAAAAGAAGAAAAACTTTACTCTGTATCAGTATCACAGTGAAGTTACCTAAAGACTG
This sequence comes from Hemibagrus wyckioides, assembly GCF_019097595.1. NCBI lineage: Eukaryota > Metazoa > Chordata > Actinopteri > Siluriformes > Bagridae > Hemibagrus > Hemibagrus wyckioides. The sequence continues at coordinate 15,060,812 of NC_080715.1, forward strand.
TACCTGTTCGATCATAAGGAGACGTTCTGTAGCCTTATGACAGTTTTATTGAAAGCAGTTAAGAGAGAGGGAAAAAAGTGAAACAGGGTAGACATGAAAGACAAGCAAAGACAGAAAGGCCTTACTTAATGCAACAGAGACCATGATCGTAGATCTTGAGTTGAAAAACATACACAAACACAACACTGGAATAAAGAAATGAAGAGACTGCTGCAAAATTTCTCTGGATTTACTATTTATAAACTTGATTAAAATGAACATTATATAAACTAATGTCAACATTACTCAAATGAAAATCTTGTCATTTAGAGAATTTATTTGCAGAAGATGACAACTTGTCAAAATAACAAAAAAAGATGCTGTGTTTTTAGACACTGAATACTGAAAATAAGTTCATATTTATTTTAAACAATACAGTATTAATGGATTAAATTAGGATGAATTCAGAAATCAATATTTGGGAGAATAACCATAACTTTCAATCACAGCTTTCATATATTGTGGCCATCAGTGTTTGATTAGTGCTGGGTGACTTTATGCCACTCCTGGCACAAAAATTCAAGCTGCTCAGCTTTGTTTAATGGTTTGTGATCATTTATCTTCCTCTTGCTCAAATTCCAGGGGTTTTGCTTTTGGGGTTCAGGTCTGGATATTGAGCTGGCTATCACATGGTCTTGATCTTATCTTAGTCCTCCATCCACACCTTGATTGACCACAGCTGAGGAACATTATAAGAGCAGAAGGAAGTATCCCAGCCTAGATGAAGCACCATGACACTGTCATCAATCCTTTACCAAATTTCAGTGAGTGAGAGAGACTGGCTTATAAGCCTCTCCAGGTCTCTATGTATCCATTAGATTTCTTGGTAAAGCTGAAAACTGTACTAGCTCTTTGTTTCTCATTGATGGAGTTTTTTTTTTCTAGCTTAAGCCCTGCCCCCAGGAGCCTCTTTTAAACCATCCTCACCATTGCTACCATTGGTCTTTCTTGTAGGTCACTTGATGTCATCTTAGTTTTGTTATGTGACATTTGAATAAGTTGGTGGTCATCCCGGTCAGTGGAGAGTCGTTTTTGCACTTTGCCAGTCTGTAGTCCACAGTGTCTTATGAACTGGTATCTTTGAAATTTTAAGGATGGATGCCTGCTGACGCTCTCAGTATCCCTCTGCCAGTGAGGCCAGAACTGAAGCCTTCTACAATCAAATCTTTTAATTTCAATTCTTCAGGCCTGGTTAATTCTAATTTTATTTTAATTATTTTTGAGGTACCACTAGCATTGTTTTTACCATCCAGCTGGGCTTACTACAAGAGGACATTGATGACCACAGCAGTGGAACAACTCAGTGAAATCAACAGACACTGGAAAGGACTGACTGCTGTACATAGAGATGCTGTTTTTTAGAAGGCTCTTAATTTTTTCCAGATCTCTACACATACACACACATTTCCAGCATATTACGCTCATTCATATCAGCTTTACATTTCACAATGTACATGTAACTCCATAAGTAGAATTGTTAGCTATAGAGCATCTGATTTGCTGGACACCCTCTTCCCTGTCTATCAGTGGAAAGCTATATATTTGTGTGGTAGACTATTCTCAACCCAACACTGTGTTAAAAACCCAGCACCACTAGCACAACACAAATACATGCAAAGAATTTTCGGGAAAAAAAAGATTTATCTGAATGCCAGGCTTCATCTGAGTGAGGAGGCAGTTTATTACCTTATTATCTTATTTACTGTGATTTATATACTGAAGTTTATGGAGGCTCTGTGTGTGAATAGGAGTCATAAATCTGGTATTGTAACACTGGAATTCTGATGGGGTGTCATAATAGATCCCATGCTGCTTAACACAATGACTGTGAGACTGTTGTTAATGGTCAGTGATGCTTGTGTGTGTGTGTGTGAGAGAGAGAGTGTCAGAGAGAGAGAGAGAGAGAGAGAGACAGAGAGAGAAAGAGTGTAGGAGAGAGAGAGAGAGACAGAGAGAGAGAGAGAGAGAGAGAGAGAAAGAACCCATTGCAATCCTCCTTACTATATTACCGTATTTATAGGAATTTGTTCAAGCTGAGTCATCTGTCATCATACAAGATCATCTGCTGATCTTGTATCATTTATACATTGTTTTGAATAAGAATTGTGGAAACTACAGTCCAGTCAATTCTCCGTAAATTGTTGATTGCATGACATTATATTTTTAAACTCACCGAGTTTGGCCCCTTTCTTGAGTAAAGTGACCACCACTGAGGTGTTCCTGCAGCCTATAGCCCGATCGAGTGGCCGCATGCCACTATAGTCCACATGCTCAATTACAGCTCCTCTCTCCACCAGATAATGCACCTACACACACACACACACACACACACACACACTTAACCACAGGAATCAAGGTCTTGTTAACATAGGAGCAGACTTCCTTGATCTGACCTAAATTACAAGAGAAACTGATAATCTCATTTCACAAGTATCAAATGTCAAAGTGGCCACTATAAATAGCTTTACACTCAATTACTATTTATCCATTTACCTTCAGATGACCAATCCACATCTACCACACTTAAAAAGAGACCAGATATATCATATACTATACAGCGACAAATACATTTCAAACTTGATGCTAACTAATGAAAAACAAGTCAGATTGTGCCCTTACTCAACTGGTCTAAATAACAGGCTTCTTTGTTTCAGATAACTCACAATCTCTGCGTCTCCATAGAAAGCAGCCAGATCGAGGGGAGTGCGTCCGTTCTTGTCTGAGTGGTCTATAACTGCACCCTTCTCCACCAGGAACTGAACCACATTCTTATGTCCTTTCAGGCATGCCCAGCTGAGAGGCGTTAACCCCTCCTTATCCACTGACGTTAAAGAAGCACCTGGAAAATATTTTGCCTTTAAAGCAACAACTACAGCCTGGTTTTTAGCACTGGGATTAAAAGGACATTACAATTCTTGAACTTGTAAAAATGTGAATCTATACATTACTGTATTGTTCTGCAATTTTTGCATCTTTAATGTAACTAAAATGGCCTTGATCAGGTAAACAAACAAACAAAAAATGAGCTCATCTTTAACTTCTGAACTAATAGTGGTATGTTACGTCATTCACCTTTAGTGATGAGGAAGTCCACAGTGCTGAGATGACCCTCACATGCTGCAACCATCAGTAATGTGCGACCCTGCTTATCACTCCCATTTACATCTGCACCATGCTGCAACAAAACATCTGCAACCTAACACACAGAGATCGAGGAAATGTTATTGGGATGCCTGCTCTATAGGCTTTATTGCCAAGTAATGCTGTGATGTGAACACGTAAAGCCATGGGGAACCTAAATTCTCCTACAACTTGTAGCGTTAGAATTTATAGTTGAATAGAAGCAGCACTGACAGGTGGGTGTTAGCAGCTACTGCACTAATATACTAATAGATACAAACATGTCACAGTTGCTCCTAATAAGCCTTTCATTTTTGGCATTAGATTACATGTATGCAAATTTTCGTCTTATTAGTATTTACTAGGCATACATGATCATGTCAACCTCACTCATCAACCATATTTAGCCATCTGTTAATTATTTCAACAATCCACTTGTGTACACATCTTCCCCTTTAACATACACAAGACTATACATCACACAGGTATATTATGGCTTTTCTTTGTACACCAGTCTGTGTTAAGGAGATAACATTTACAGGGCTATGCATTTACTTTCAACTGTGGGAGGGAAAAAAATCGGGAACACAGGGAATATTGTAAAAGGCTACACTGATCATATAACTAAATTACTTTCCAGGTTCCCTGCAGTTATCAAACTGCCACATCCCAGTATTGCCAGACGCAGTAAACAAAGTACTTCATCAGGAAGACAATAACAAGATTAAAACACAAATAATTTATCTGAAATTACACAGTGAATTTGATAGAAGTAGATGATATAAATGCAGTGATAAAATGTCTTTGCCCTTTGCCACACTTTTTTCTATTTTGTTGCCATTATATGTTTATTCTGCTGTTCCTGGCTGTTTAAAGCAACAAGTCATATAGATATAATTATGATCAATGTGCTGAACTTTAGATTAAATAATATATGCACGATATCTTAAGACAACAGGCCTTTTTTGCATGTATGAATGTCTCACCTGCCAGTGACCTTGTCTCACTGCACACAAAAGTGCACACATTCCTCTTCTGTTCACCTGCTGAACCTGTGCCCTCTGCTCCAACAGGTATCTACAGACGTCCATCTTCCCTCGGCCTGCTGCCGCAGTCAGAGCTACAAACACACACACATATATAAATACAGGCTGTTTAAAGAAAGCAAAATCCATGTACAATCTAAGTAAAAGGAGTCACCGGTAAGCAGAAATAAAGCCAATAAAACCAGCGCTGGTTGATTTTTAAGAGATTTTCAATTTACTTAAATACCAGCTCTGAAACAAAATAAGAGACCACTGCAAAAGAATCAGTTTCTTATGTTTTTTTTCTTACAGGTTCATGTATTGGTGAGATGAAGAGTTTTGTTTCATTTATTTGTGAACTGCTGACAATATTTCTCCTAAATTCAAAATATAACTATTGTTCTTTAGAGTGTATATTTAAAGGAAATGACAACACATCAGAATAACCCAAGATCATGCAGTATTTTCAGAGCTTTAATAACTCAAATAAAACAAATGGCAAATCATTTGTAAACAAATTGTGTTCATGCTTTGGCTAAATAACATTAAGAAATCAGTATTTGGTGGAATAACCCCGATTTGCATGCGTTTTGGCTCCATGATCTCCACCAGTTTTGCACATTACTGTTGGGGAACTTTATAACACAGCTCAGCTTTGCTTGATGGTTTGTGACCATCCATCTTCCTCTTGATGACATTCCAGAGGTTTTCAATAGGGTTCAAATCTGGAGACTGGGCAGTGGTCTCTTATATTTTTTCCAGAGCTGTATGTAAAGTCCTTATTTAAAGCATTAACTTAAAGGATAATCCTGATTAGCCAAATTTTGGCATGCAATTATTGACGTGGTTTGACTTTCTTGAAACTCGCTATAAAAGCTATAGCTATGAGAAGCTAATGAGTTAATTGAGGTGAGAGTTTTCTCTCCATGTCTGAAAGTGGAGCTGTCTGGAACACTCAAGCCTGCTATGAAACTGCATGTGCCTGTGACACAGAATGTTAGATGTGATTGGGTTGTCTAGGATACAGCCACGAAGGAGAAGGGAACAGATACAGCAGGGTTCAGACATCATGCCAAACCTGGGAATGACACATATTTTCAGGAGGCAGTTGGCATGTCAGAATTCATTCTTTGTCCTGTATTTTTCCCCCAATATATTCACAACCCTAGTTATTTTGGCGGGTTTTGCCTTCGATCTTTATGTAGTCTAATACAAGAACACAGTCTGTGATTTGGTATATGGAAAAAAAAAAATATAACACATGGATAATGCTGTCCTTAAGTCTTTAACTAAAGACAATTGTACATTGGAGAAGCATTTGGCATTCACACACATTTCTAGGGCTATGATATACACAATTATACAAGTGATTTTACAATTACGTACTTAAAACTACTACTGGAGATCCCAAACTGGGTCATGTTGTAAGATTTAAAGTGGTCTGATCGTCATGCTCAAAAGAACAGCTATTGCTCTCTATATTTTTACCCATCAGAACATGGGGAAGGATTAAGAAGAAGAGCAAATGTGTCGTCAACCCCTCAAAAGGTTAAATGATGCTGTGACAAAGATGGAAATCAATGAGCGGGCAAATGATAACATATCTCTCTGCCAGTGTGAGTCAGTTCAGCAAATCTATCAAAAACCTTAGGAGAACTGGGAGAGTGGCAGTCATTCATTCAGTCTCTCTCTCTCTCTCTCTCTCTCTATCTATCTATCTATCTCTCGCATCTCTGCAGGTCTAGGTCTTTTCAAGTGCATTACTCTGAAGTGCACCATTTAACTAGAAGTCGGGTGATTGATCGTATCATTTCATATTGTAGCATCCCATAGCACTAACAGCTGACCCTTTCATGTTAAGTCTACCCTGTTTCTACCCTATCACCTGGATATCTCTTTCTAACTTAACCCAGCATAGAAAAAGGAAATGATTTATGCTGGTAAACCCTGCTTCACTACTTTCTTTCAAAGACTACACAAGATAAAGCCATTTGCAATCCTCTTTGTAAAGAATCATGTAGTCATCAGTCACGGATAAGTACAGCACTAATTTGCTGACATAAATCTACAACATAAAACTATGAAGAGTTTGCTACAGTAATCTTATTTACACAGATTTTCATTCCAGCTGGCATTCAGTTTGTGCCTATAAACACAAGTAGCAGATATTGTTGCTGTCTAATTTTCTATTTACAGACCAAAAAAAGACACCACAAGCCAAAACTATTTCGACATTACTGGAGAACAATGATTATATTCATCTTAGTGGCACCAACACCATTGCAATTCAATCTCTACAAATTCACGGAATAACCACTTTGGCTGCTGGCAACACATTCAAAATGGCCCTCTAAAATAGTACTGTGATCTTTATGTAATGAATAAAATAACATCACAGCAAGTGGCAGGCATATGCAGTCGGGCAGAATTACAGCACTTGGTGTCTGTTAGGTGATCAATTCTCCAATGCTTCATTAATGGAGCATCACATGCACATTTTGATCCAGATGAACCGAGATGCTAAAGAATGTCATTGTACTCATACAATTAAACAATTAGAGTCTGGTCTGCACTGCATAGATACAGCCCTGAGTGCCAGATCATCTCTTTGGAAACAGGTCAATGCACCCTAGAAGACCATGCTCTATACACTTATCTGCTAAAAAGAAACGTAACATTTAGAGACTGTGCAATGTCATTATAATAAATAAATGATAATAAACCACAAAACACAAAGCATTAATGGATTGAGATTAGCAACATATTTAAATTAGACACAACCAATAATAATCATTTAAACATTCTCCAGCTATTCAAACTTCATTACTGGTTTTTATTTTACATAGGGCACGGTTTGTGCAAATCTCCATGTTTTATAAATATTTGATGATCAACTGACCTATATCTTACTGTGATTTGGTAGTGGGACAGTGTACTGTAACTGACAGATGGACACAGAGAGAGCATTGTTCCTGTCTGGCTGTCAGAGAGAATAGTCACTAGAGTTCAGCAAAGACAAACTGTGCAAAGTCCAGGAGCAGCTGGGGTTTGTGTACTAAACACTGAGACCTTGGCTTACCCAAGCCTGACTGTGACTGACAGCAAGACAACTAAAAACCATGTATATTTTTTATAAGCCCTAGTATTCTGCATGTAAAGCTTTGTAGTTTAGATAAACAGTCAAGAAGTTGTTAAAAAATGGTCTTAGCTACTGTGTATATCTGAAGCAGCAACAATACAGGGAGGGATGTGTGAAGTTGTTTGTTTAACAAACTCTCTGATCCACAGCTTCTCACTGAATGAGTCCATACACACACACACACACACTTATCCTATACATTCAGATGCCTTACAATGTATGCGGTTTACACTACTGCATTATAAAGAAGCAACTTCTTTCTTAAAGAAGTTTCGAACAGCTTAACTTATAGAAAACTTTACCGTACCACTGATTACGAAGGTTTCTAAATGCACTATAAAACTCCACATGGAAATTGTTACTATAGAAATAACAACATATTAGCACAGGTGCAGTAATATAAATCCTGCAGCTGAAGCTATTATCCAAGCCATGCAGTTCTGTATAATTATCAACACCTTTTGACCAATCAGCAACAAGCATTCAACAGTGTTGTGGTACACAGAATAATGAGTACACCCTCCATTAATTGTGTTTAATAATGTCACCTAAATAACTTTAGGTGACAACAACCAAAAAAAAACCCCATGAAAAACCCAAAAGATTTCAACATTACACACATTAGCATAGTGTTCCTAATAAAGTGCTCAGTGAGTATAGACTTGAAGGAGGGTGTACATTCTTTTCCCCATGACTGTAAGTACACACAATCACTCTGCAATGGATGTGAACGTGAGAAGATATAGTTTGTCTCTGAGGCTTTAGGCAAAGAGGCACAAAACAGAGACTCGAATAAGCAGCAGTGAGTCACCAGGGAACAACAAGAAGGCTTTTATTTGCTACCTGCCATTCAATCCTTTTTCTGAACCCTATCTTCAAATTTCTCCAGCACCTACAGGAGCTTGAACCCCCTGTGGTGACCTTCAGCCTGCAATATCTCATGGCTTACTGTGACTTTTCGACAACGTTCAAAATATGTGATCAGGAAAAGACTTTACATTTAATGATTCTGGCTTCAAAGCTGAAGATGTTGGTATAGTCAATTTTCTATAATACTGAAGACAGAATAAACAAACCCAAGACAATAAGTAAAGAAATCAGTGCGTGTTTAATCACTCCCTTCTAAAAGCACAGTTTCAGTCCATTTCCAAGTAAACAGGAAACCACTGTACCAAATGTTGTGTTTATGGACATAATAATATGAACTAACATTATGACAAAAGGATAGTACTTTTCATCCACAAGAGGGAGATTTAGAGGTAGAGCGAGAAAAAGAAGAAAAATGTAATTACATTCAGAGACTGAGATTAAAGCAAAACGTACCTGTTTCTCCCCACAGTGTATCATGAGCATCAATCTCCACGACCACCTCATTATCAAGGGCCAGTAACTCTCTCACCACCTGCCATACAACAAACCAGGCTTGATTAAATAGTTTCGGTATAAAGAAAAGATATTAGCAACATATATGATTATGTATATAACAGCAGTGTAGCTTCAGGCAGGCGTGAGAGCTATACAGCAGACAAAAAGACTTCAGGTGATCAATACTGAGGTGCCAGAGTAGGTTAGATTCTCTCTGATGTGATGCATTTATAAATGTGAAGTGCAGAGAAACGGGAGGCGAGATACTTCAGTGAGGTGCACTCTCAACCTTATTAATATCCAAACACTTATCCTTCTGGCTATGACCTGGATCAAATACTCTTCTCAAACCATTACATTCATACTCTGTATCACATCCTTTCAGTTATTCAGTCTTTATCCATTACACCTTCTGTTTCTCGCTCACACACAATTTTTCCCTTACTCAATCTACTGCACTATTTCACTCACTCTGTCTCTTTCTTAAAGAAATGCTTTATTTGGTTCTTACTCCCAAAACATCTGAACTCCCCCCCCCATGTACTTCTTTCATAAAGAGGGTAAAATGTAAAGCACGGTCTTACATCTATCACACTGCAGTCTCAGTGGCCTGTTGCCATGGCTAATCTCCCATGGCAACTGTATCACAAAAATGTGCATTAGTGTGGAGTTCAGCAGTGGAGAGGTAAAATGAGTATAGAAATCTGTCCATATTATACTGGTACCTTTTATGTGTGTATGTTTTAGCAGCTATCACTAGCAGGGTATGTCTGTGTCCCATGCTGATTTGTTTCTTTTTTTATGTTTGTGTGTGTTAGCTGACCTGTGCGTGTCCCATACTGGATGCTGCTATTAGTGCTTGCTGAAGGGATTTGGTCTTTAAGCTGAGCTCATGTTGCTGATCCTCTCTGCTCCACCTCTGCTCCAGCAGGTACTGGATGATATCCAGATGGCCCCTCAGAGCTGCGTGTACTAGAGCACTCTGTCCGTTCTTATCCACGTGATCCACCTGACGATAATGAGCGATAATACACCAGTCAGATGTTCTATACATAAAAGATGTTTTAAGAAATATATTGCCAAAGAACAACCACTCATCTGGAATCATCTGGAAACACAAACCAGTTCTTAATGCTTAAATGTTGTCCCATTTTCTAAAATCCCCACATTCTTACAACTCTGGCTGTGTAAACATGTAAACTTTCATTTGGTTTTCATTCATTTTATTGCGTGTTTGCGTGTATTCAAAACATGGAACAAGTGTTACAACAGCAACGAGAGGCTAATGTTTGTTCTGCATATTAGACGCTTCTTTGCCTGACTTGAGTTTCTATCAAGTCTTAAGTAATGTCAGTCTCAGCAAATTGTCCTACAAATGTCCTTATTAAAGAGACCATGGGAAGGGAAAAAAAAACAATTTATGTCCTGAAGCATTCTGCATATGGAACTTGGCTATTTTTCCCCAAAAAGAAGAGTCATATTGAATATTGAAGAGTCTTCATTACAACTAAAACATATCTGTTTATACCTTACACAATTTTTGATTATGCATGTATATTTTTTTCTATTGATCAGTTGCATTATTAACAAGTTGGCTAACCCATTCATTCACTAATAATTTGCATCATTTCATTTGTTTTCATCAAACTTGCCTTGGCTCCTCTCTTGCACAGCTGACTGACCAGACCCGGGTGTCCTGATGCAGCAGCATAACTTAGTGCACTTATCCCGTTCTCAGATGCCACATCCACAATGGCTCCAAACTCCAGCAGCAGGGCCACCATTTCATGATGACCCAGGTGTGCCTGCACACACAGCACTGGCGCGTTGTTCAGCACTTCTGTACGGTAGTTCACGTTCGCACCGCCCAACATCAGCAAACGGCTCACCTGTACACGAGCGTGACACGATTACACAGGTTACACCACAAGGTAGACTTCACACCAAGGCTTTATTACAAAAGATCACCATAGCTTTACTCAGTATAATAATCAGTGGTCAGAAAAGTAAGGGAACAGAAACAGCAACAGAATTTGGGTTATACTGGAATATACTATACAATTATTTTGACTAATAGATGTCGTATTCCCCAATGCAAAGACACAAACCTACATATAAAGACACTATATGCACAATAGCTGGAAATTTCCATGAAACTGAACTTTAAAGTGCATCATTAAATGTCTCTGCACTACCACAAAAGCTCCAGAGTGGCAGACAATGTTTATGGCATTGGTGGCTTTGCTTTTCAGTCTTTCAGAACAATTACTTTCCTCCCTCTCTGAAACAACACCTGATTAGCAAAGCATGCTAATCACAACAGCACTCCAGCACAAAGTGGAATATTCTGGAGCAGGCTTTAATCAGGCACCATTCTTCCTTTTGATAAGCAAATTCAATAGACCTTATACTAACAATTAGTTATGGACATGGGGCTCAATGAGAGTTAAAAATAGTGGGAGATGAGTTAAACCACAGAGAAAGAGAGAGACTGTGTGTGTGTGAGAGAGGACAGAATGGTAGATAAAAGAGTGTGTCAGGAGAAAGTAAATATGCTTTGTAATACTGTACTCTTGAGAAATGAGTCTTTCAGACAGTTTTCCCTTCTAGTAGTACCTGAATGATGAGATCATTTTTGCCTTGAGCTAATTTTCAACCATTCTGCTCTTACTTCCCTGGCAACACCAAGGATGGCATTTCATACCTCAGTAACACAGTGGGTATGACATGATATCAGCAGAATTTATCTGAAAATTATTTATCCGGCGCCATAATTTATACGGCTTAATTACCACTAATATAATGGGCTCAGGAGTATTTTAAAATGTCATGAGGCCTTCAACATATTTCCCTACAGAAAGCTTGCTGCAGAAATGCTAATGTATCTGGCTAATGGAAGGAAGTGTGTAGTACCATGCTGGTGGGAATATGTAGAAGCTGAGTGAATAAAAGCACTCCATAGCAAACCATTCACAGATTTTACCAACCATCAGAACATGATTATATCAAACTTCATTCCGATTTCTCATCAATTATTTAATTATCTTTAATTGTTAGCAAATTTATTTTATGACTATTTTATGACTGCACTGGGAATCCTCAAACCCCTGTCTAAGCAAGCTGGATGAATTGCGAGTACTTAATTTGGTTGAGTGATGATGTGTCCTAAAGATTACAATACTGCAACAGCAAACAATCTGACACAGACAGTTATATTGCTGAGGTTATGAGATCAAATAATAATAATAACAAAAAAAAATCTAAACTGTCTCTATTGGGCCTTTGAGCAAAGGTCTTAACCCTCACTGATACAGGGGTTCGTTATCATAGCTGACCCTGTGCTCTGAACGCAGCTTCCTAACAAGAAGAAACCGAATTTTACTCTGCTGTGCTTAGTATACATCATAAAAGCTGGCATTGTTGTACATGCTATTTACCAGTGAAGAATAACACATGGAACATTATTCATGCTTGGTAGGCTAACTTGCATTACAGATGTATCGTTTTTTCTATGTAACTGTGTGTGCTGACCTTGACATTAGGTGTGTATAGGTTTCTCAGGGAAGCCAGAGCAGCAGATAGACTGTCAGTGCTGCAGCTAATCCATAAACCCTGCAGAACACTGGACGATACACCGGTCTTCTTACTCTGACCCTGTGGAGGTAATACACATTGAATAGGTGCATCCAAGCAGAGACCCCCTAACACACACTTGTACTCTTGCAATGCAGTATTTCCACTGCCTTCCTGCTTTAACATATTTAAAGTAAACCTTTTGGTTCTTTAAGATTTCAAAGAAGTTCTTCCTCATTAAGAAGCAGATAAATGTCAACTTTAACACAGTCACATACTTTTATCATACGAGTGTCTTCTTTTCCACTTTTATACACACGCTCCATACACTTACTCAGCACATTAATTAAAATAAGTACCATGAACAAATGGCCAATATTTGTATATTAATAGTAAGAATGCAATTTAATAAGAAAATGCAGTCAAATGAAGTTTTTAAGCATAAATTAGCGCCCATGATTTGAATCAGTGACAGGACTACATTTGTCTTCACTATAAGTTACCTTAAATATGTGTGCTTTTAGAATATGATGTCCCAGCTCCATGGTCTGCTGCCTGTTCAGCTTCCCTTCCTGCCTAGACAACATGAATGCCATCAGGGCATGGCCACTCCTACAGGGACACAGAACCAATAAACCTCAGCAATGATAATGAACAATAATAAATAATAAAGCAGATTATTTGAAGGATGAAGAACCAAATTAAAATAAAGAGGGTTAAATAAAAACAGGGCTTGACAAGCTATTGACGGTTAAATTATTAGGAGAGGTGATTTTGTCATCATGATACACACACACAAACACACACACACAAGTATTTCCAGACAGGAAGGCATGCATGCCCAGAAGGGAAGAACAGAAGAAGGTGTCCTCATGTTCCCCATGCTTGGCCCGGATTCTGGTATCCATTAACAAAAAAACTTAATTAAAAGGCCATGCATGAATACAGCAGACTTTGATCAGCTCATCATCTCCTTCACTACTAAAGTATTGGTTTGTGCTCACTTTCTGCTTAAGTGAAGTACTAACAAGCTGAAGTGGCAGGACCTTATTTTGCAAGTCTCTCTGTGTCAAAGCCAAAGCAAGGGATGTGTTTTTCCATTTAATAATGAGAGAGGAGGACAGTAGAAAGAGAGAGAGAGACAGCATGATAGTGGATGAGAACAGAGTGTCCGTCTCACTATGGGGAAGGGTATGTGCTAAGAGGAGGTGAGTCACCAGCCTTCATTTGTCAGTCCCACAGCTGGTGCAGTGAGGACACACACTGTCCAATCAGAAAGCTCAGAGCTCCACACCAACCAGAGCAGGAGAGGGGAGGGATAGAATAACAATTAGGCAGCAGACAGTTCTCAGCTTTATCTACACCACATGGAGGCATCTGAAATAAGCTAGCCTATGCATATCACACTATAATGACCTGCTTAGTAAAGCTTTATCACAAATCCACACGAGGCACAGAATACACAGCCAATTATCACACTTCGTCATAAATATGTGTGACAATAGACAAGAAAGGGGACGTGATTCATACAGGACATGACCATCAGCGTGTCAGCCTGCACTGTCCATCCACAACTACTAACGGTGATTGGACATTTGAGAGTTCAGTGGTGCAAAAAGTAATATGGTCAGACTAGGCATCCTTCAGTATATTCAGTAAGTGGGTGAGGTCTGTGACATGCACACCAATAGAACAGTTCAGGCTTGAAAGCTTAACCTGTACAGACGGGTCACTTGTCCACCTAGAAAGAAGAGTCTGTACAAATTAAAGAAAGTTCTTCTGACCGGTCAGCTTTGTCCTCTGACAAAACTTTTCTATGCAGCCGTAGAGAGAACAAGGGTTCGAACCAATCCCCTCCTCAAACAATTTATATGCTATGACATTCACAGAAAACCTTAGCTCAAAGAACTTTATATTAGCAACTGTCATCATAGAACAGATTATATATGACCCCTATATATGCTTACATAAAATCCAAAGCCCGCAATAAACTTTAAGTGCCATGCTTGCAGTTTAATTAAGACTGTGATTAAGAGGTACTGTAAGGAGCCAGGTCGGCTAGGAACATTCAAAAGAGAAACCAGCCTTTATTTCCACGTATCCACATCCAGGTTAGTGATGATATATTTATAATACATTCCATATTCCTACAATAAAACCAAGACTGCTATCTTGCCATTTACGACCAACAGAACGCTCCGAAAGTGCCTTTAGAAATAACTGCCCTTTTACTGAGACGCCAAACTTGCCAAGTCATTTGATTAGAAAGTCAGAATGTTGGCAAGCAAGGCTGTCAGGCTGATTAACATGGAGATAAGTTGGCAGACAGCAGTTACAAGAGACCCAATAAAGCACCGTTCAAGAATTGTGTAGGTTTACTACACTTAGTGTTTACCAACAGAGTGCATGAGATGTATAATCAAAGCTAATCAAACCTTCAATTTTCTCTGGTTTCTCGATTCATGGACACCTGACTGACTGCTCAGATCGTGTGAAGAATTAAAACATATACTGCACTGAACAGATACGGAATATAGTGGGATTGGTGTTTGGTAATAGAACATATAGGTGGTAAAATTATAAAGCTGAGCGTTCAGATTTGATGCTTTTTTCTAACCCATAAATCAGCAAAATGTATCATCCACACAGAAAAAAATCCAAAATAAAGTGACAAATACCCATTATTAATGTTTCTAACTGCTAAAAATATAACAGATGAGCTGACAAATTACTGTTGTAATAACCATTATGTTCTGTTAAGGTTAAGGTGACAAAACATGCCTGTCATTTTTGGTAGAGGACTCACCAAGGCAAAATCATGTTTAGAATCAGTTTTCTGACCGTCCTACCATTTCATTAATCACCGAGCAAAGTTAATGAAGTCAAGTAAACTATGTCTTCTAAATAGTTAAGAAGGATGTTTCCATGATGCCACATGAAAAATGAGAGTTAATGATAATTCATTATTACTATCCAGGATTGATTTTTCTATTTAAATTCAATTTCAGTACATCCTTAGCACATTCCATTCCAATACCACATAAATCCTTATAGATTTGACATATTAAGTGCCTAGATTAAGCGGCCTATAAATGGCCAATAGGCAGACATTTTACAAGGTAAAATCTGCAAACTTGCGATAAGCTATAACCTTTGAAGTGCACTTAGAAGCGACTTTAGATAAAAGTTGTCAGAGGGTTCCTGAAGTTGGTCATCACACATGCTTATAATATTTTGCAGAGAATTATTTTAACACTGCTGGTCATCCTTAAGCGCTCTCACTCTCTCAAACTAACTCGTGGATAGAAGGCATTTCTTGTCATTTAGCCGATATTTATTTCACATTAATAATAATAATTATAATAATAATAATAATAATAATAACAACAAGAAGAAACAATCTTAGCACTGTCCTTCAGTACTCAAGCCTCCATCTTTATGCCCACTTTACAGCATGTCCACATCTTACCTGGGGTCACAGAGGAACTCAGAGCTCTCCCCATCAGCCCTCCACACCAGCCACTCTCTGAAGGATGGATGGCAGAACATCCGCGTCTTATCTCGCCGTTTAATCAGGAACGCAGACAGTGTGTCCATACGCTGCTGGAAATCATCCCACTGTAACTCTCCTTGCACTGCACCAGCATTCAAGGCCTGAAAGAGCTGCTCATCCGTCAGTGGGTGGAGAGAGGCCAGGGCAACGTTGAGGATGGGTATGGCACGCTCAAAAGCAGAGTTGCTCCTGAACTTCATGTTACATTGTAGTAGATAGATCTCAGCCAAAGAAATGGGCACCACTTTGTAGCTGGAGCTCTTGATGACCAAATGTCCCCTCTCAAAGAGGTCCAGTGTGAGCTTCAGGTAAAGGTACGAGCCCTGGCTGCGGGAGATGAGGTGCGAACTCAGCTTGGACACAGTGACAGGATCGGCTTTTCCGTTCAGAGAAACGTTGTTAAGGACGTCACGGCTGCTGTTCACACGGTGCTGGATGTAGGCATTCAAGTCTGAGCTGATCTCCTTGTTATCAGGGAAATCATCCAGACTGATCTTGGTGAAGGGAAGCAAACTGGTGATCTCCTTTGGAAAAAACAAAGCAAAAGGGCTTTCATTTACCACTGTGAGCTGCACCTAACCCATACCTACTATTAAACAGTTAAAACGTATGAACAGTCAACTTACTGCTTTGTAACATGCACTGTTAACTACATAGTATTACTGATTTGTGAACATTTAAAGTTAGAACAAATCTAACACTCCATATCAATGTTAACAAACAAATAATTTATCAGATAAAGAAATTCTGCCTCCCTCAGACAATTCTCTCTGTCTTTCTCGCCTTGACTGTTCTCTCTGTCTCATCTGTCCTGCAATAAGAAATGCACACACATGCAGGTGGTGTTAAAAGCCTCTTCCTTTCTCCTGTGCTATGGTATTGATGTCCTCTAGATAATTTATCTACAGAAGATCAGAACAGAGCAGGAAATATCAGACCACTGTGAATACACACACACACTTTCTCTCTTTCTTGCTCTCTTTCTCTCTGTGTAAACAAAGGATTAAGAAGTGACAGACTTGAGAGAGTTGGACTCTACAGGGACACCCACACATTACACTCTGCACAGGCATACAGAATACACTCCCACACACAAGACGGTTGCTGTCATATACACATTCATTTGCACTATACCACTACAAGATCCTCACACAACAGTTGACCTTGCTTTTAGAAAAAAGAACATTGTGGTTGAGATATGAACATGATCAGATGAGCCACTGCAGTGTGAGAGACAAACATAGTGAATAATACATAACGCTGGGTGCCGAGGTAAAGCTGTTTCTGCTTGCTGTTCACTTGCTTACTGTTTGCTTGCTGATACTGATTGGAAAATCTAAATGAGCTTAAACGTTAAACCTAAAACTCTCTCTACCACTTCAAATGATTTATGAATGCAGACAACAAATGCAAAGCTAACATGCACCACAATAGAACAGAATAATTCTCCAGTTACTGCTATACTGTGAATCTTGAGCTTATTCCAGTCTTACACTGATCATCCATAACATTATGACCACCCGCCTAATATTGGCATTGGTCCCCCTGTTGCTGCCATCATGCACTGTGTATTCTGACACCTTTCTATCAGAACCAGCATTAACTTCTTCAGCAATTTGAGCAACAGTAGCTCGTCTGTTGGATCGCATCACACGGGCCAGCCTTCGCTCCCCACGTGCATTGGTGAGCCTTGGCCGCCCATGACCCTGTCACCGGTTCACCGCTGTTCCTTCCTTGGACCACTTTTGATAGATACTGACCACTGCAGACCGGGAACAGCCCACAAGAGCTGCAGTTTTGGAGATGCTCTGATCCAGTTGTCTAGCCATCACAATTTGGTAATTTATTCTTTCGGTTCTGACCAGCCTTTTTCCCTTTTAAATGACCACATTTGGAAAATACCTTGCTGCAGTGATTACATTCCATGCAATGAATTTATAAATCTATTTAAATTTGCAATTCAAACTGAGACTCATTTGTTCATCACCATAAACTTTTCGCAATATTGCAGACTGACGATTCAGATTTATTCAACAGTAGCGCAGAATATTTTAAGAGCAATTAAAGAATTAATTCAACTCTGCTGTAGCTACTACATCACTGAAGTGATTTTCATGCCTGGAGGTCAGCTGGAGTTAAACAAATGACTGTTTGCATGGTTCTATTCAAGAGGAAAAAAGAGCGAGAGTTGCAGAATACCAGCTCCTTGAAGGTGTTTTTATGTTCAGGCCCCAGCTTTTCATTCATTTCACTTAGTCTCTACACAATCATTATTCTTTTTACTTGGTAGGTAGTAACAGTAGACTACAAGGTAGACAAGCAAATGACTAAGATTTCTTTATATGTATTCTGTGCTACTGAGCCTGTAGTGTCTGACAAATTCTCTCAGCGGAGTTGACGTCATTGTTACTCATAGAAACTTGATCGTAAACCCGGACATAAAGCACACTGGCAGGTATCATATTATCTTCTAGCTAACAGTCCACCATTACCTAACGGCCAACGTGACAAGAAATACGAACTGCATAGAAGATAAAAGGCATTACAGGTTGGGGAAGGCTAAAATCATGAAAGATGTTCTCTGAGAAGGAAACTGACAAGAATATAGTTTGGGCCAGAATCCTTATATGATGCAAAGGCTCACAATTCTACTTCCAGCGAAATTTAACCTTTAGAAAATACCTCTTGTTTATATGGTTGGCAAAAATTCTAACTGAGTAATGAATATGTAACCGAAACACTGACTATGTAATTAATCCACATCAGTGTAAGTGGCCCATGCCAGCCTCCATCCAACCACTTAATTTATATCACAAGAATCACTTTCCTGGAACCAGTGCATCAATAGAAGCACTTTAGCATATATGTTGAGCCAGTCAGATTGAGATCTTCTTGATTCATCTTCTCAATTAAACCCCATATTGATCTGAATGTGGTTGAGCAGTTGTGGTTGTTTCATCACAGTGGCATACGTACGTTGAAAGGAATGAGATCTCAGTTGTAGACTGGCTTTTGATCGGTAGAGTTAATAACTGCAAAGACTGCTCTGTCAGCAATGAACCCAGCCAACACAAACACATTTCACCCATCATTTACAGGTACTTGTTCCTCTATCAACAATACCTTTCTTGTCTCACTGAGAAAAGCTCTGTCATGCCATTAACCTATATGACTGGCTTTCTCGAACTGGTGCTATCGTAAATGTTACACTTGCCAGATTCAGCATTCTCGGTATACAATTAATCTTTCAAAGCGATAAAACAGCAGCAGATAAATCTTGGCTGCTTTGAGGCTAACATGGACATAAAACCATAATGGGTTACCCAAGCTGAAGCAATAAGAAGAGTAAACTCCTGACATACTGAGATATCTTACAATCATAACAGTTTAAAGTGGAGAAGCATATATGATAATTTTCATATAATACGCTCAATAATAATATATAATAATAAACATGTGAACAATCAAATATATTATTCTGTCAAGAAACAGAACTGGAGGCAAACCTGGTTTCTAATAAGTCTCCTATTGGTTTTACCTGTAGGCTGGCCCGCACAGTGACAAGAAGTTTGAGCCAGATGGGGAACTTTGAGATACACTTGGTAATGAAGGATGCCACTGTGTCTCCATAGTCTGGTTTGTGAAACTCGGCCTCATTAAGCCCATCGATCAGGATGATGTAATCTTCTTCGGGAATCTTCTTTTCTGATTGGGAGAGTAAATACAGAAAGATAAACCAGTGTCCTCATATTAGCCACATGATGAGATCCACCACACATCTCTCACCTAAAACAGACAGGCAATCGTGCATTCCTTTAGAACAGTAGCAAACTGGGACAAATATAAAATGTACTTTAGTGGACTGTGATGCCACACGTGAGCCACAGCAAGTTTAAAGCCTCAGTGAGACTGTATTTTACTGCCTTAACTGCAGCAGATGAAGGGTTAATAATCTGTGCCTACATGTTTTATATGCACCAGATTAAATATTCAGATATAATTTGAATAAGGCTTTCAAGAGTCAAAACAGTAATTTTGCATGAATTGCCTGTTTAATTATGAACATGCACAAGCATGAGTATTACACGGAATTTAATATGAAAACACGATGCACTCGAATTCACTGCAGTGTTTTCAACTTGGTATAAGGGTAAAGGTGCCATGGCTAAAACTCTGCCTTCGCTTCATGCAGGCAGATGAAGAGAGCATTTAAAAATTCATTACAAACCAACATGGTGATTTGAGCACATTCCCCTGATCAAGCAGACTGAATTTACACAAGGCGGAAAAATAATTCTTTACTGAGGGAAAGAACGAGGACGGAGTGTGTGTGTGTGCTAGCGAATGCCTCTTTTCTTTTATAGTCCTTCACAAATAAGGCTCAACAAATAGCCCTCGCCAAATCCACAAGCGATCTGAAGGTTTTAATTGAATAATGAAGTGGATAAATTGACATTTCCCCCTATTTCTGCTAGAATATATTGAGCCATTTGTTTGAATAATATGTGTAAGGGAGGTGGAGCAGCTGTTAGTCTCAGCTCTGCACCCTTGCCTGCTGCCACCATATTGATTCTCAGTCTTTTCCTTTTCAATCATGCAAACAGGGGGTTTGTCTATTAATGTCTCAGACCAGACCTCCCACAATACCGCATTGATTTAAATGTAAAGCTGAAAGAAAAGACTGGACCCCTGTGTTCAATAAACCATAGTGATCCTGAAATGAGTGTGCTGCCTGTTGCTTTATAAAGCTAACAAATATGTCAGTTCTCAGCAGGCTCAGTAAATAACAGCATTTCTAAGTGGTCAGTATGGACGCCACAACAGCTGAATCTGTCCAGTCATCATTTCTTCACAGAGAGAAAATGTAATTTCATTAAAAAAAAAAAAAAAAAAAGGTTAGAAAAGATGTTGGTTGCCTTAGTGACCATTATTAAAGTTAGGCCTTATCATTAGAAGCTGTCTTATTCTTTTATACCCTTTTTGAATAACATCTAGATTGGACAGAAAATTAATACTAATGCAGTGTGACTCAAGAGAGCATAAATTTGCATCAATATTAAGTGGACTAAAGCAAACCATTATATTGACTAGCATCCTAGCTGGAGGCACTGCCTTCATCATGTAACCTAAAAAAAAAGTAATACTAAATACGCATTAAAATGACTAATTGCAAAATTAAGTATAGTGGGATGGAAATCTTACAAAACAGTGGAACAGTAATACAACAGAACAACTACTGATCACGGGAAGGAAGGGCAATGATACCTTTGCGCAGGTTAATGAGTGGCTCCAGCACACCCCTGCGGAAAGCCGCCATCGGGTCCTGCACACAAGAGCGCAGACTGAGCATGCTCTGCAGGTGGGGCTCTTTCAGTAGCAGCTCTCTGTAGGCCGTAAGTTGGTGTGCTCTGCACATTAGAGCGGCCACACTGTGTACGAACTCGGGCACTAGACAGGTGTAGGTGTTATCCGCCTGGCAGTAATGATATGCCACCACCTAGAGACAGAGGGAGGAAGAGAGAGAGGGAGGGAGGGAGGAAGAGAGTTTTGCAATATTAAAAAACTCCTTGTAAAATCCAGGTCTCATTATTCTGTGTATAATATCTGCCCTGGTGCTTATGTACATGAAGGTCACAGAGTCTTTCATAATGCAATGATTTCACAACCGAGATCAATTTTCAATTTCAAGTAACAGCAGCCATTTTACTCACTAGTTGGAAGCATCCTACAGAATCATTTTCAGAACTTTCAATGACGCTTTTCTCTTTTCTATTAGATTTGTAATCATTTAAATGAACAGACAATTTAGAAGAGACTCTTCTGAGAAGCAGAGGTCATCATAAAAGCCCATCTGAGGAATCTAGCCAAAAAAAGAAATAAATAAATTAAAAAAAAAAAAAAAAAAAACACAGGTCAACAGAGCCCTTCATAGGTGCTTCTCAATTTTCTGATTTATTAGTGAAATCCCTGTTTGTCAGATGGCTGTATTTTCCATCTGGACAGGATTAATAAGAACGGCTCGGGTTTTCACCTCAAAAGAAAACATTTCTGGTCTGTCACTTCATTACATATGGATATATGGAGACCATTCACTTTAACTTTCTTTTACTTCTGCACAAAGTAAAAAAGAGAAAGATTTATTGTATGTTTCATTTGTTAATGAATTCGTATAATAACTCAAAATGTCCCTGTTTTCTCTGACACTCTTGTATCGAAATTGAATTGTATCCAGCACCTTAGGTGTTGTTGTTGCTCATGCTAAGGCACGATACGCTTAAAGCAGCACCTACCATTTATTTGTCATTATGTTATCAAACCCTCACAGATGTTACTGCTAATTCTACCTACCGAGAACTCTGTAAAACAAATCCTCTAGCCCTTTAATGCATATTCATGATTTGATCAAAAGTCACTTGTAAACCAACAAACGCCCTTTGCTACCGTCAGCGCTTGGCAATAACCGAATAACAGGAAGGCTCATATGCCCTGTGACAGACAGAGAAGCTCAGGAAGCAGATGTCTACTGCATGGCATGAATTAGAAATAAGGTGAGAGGTAGGAAGAAAGGAAAATAAATGAATGCACCTACATTTGTCTTGTGTCAAATAGGAAGATTTTATGTTGACGAGTCGATGTCGGTTTTAGAAAAACACTTTCCTTACCTTTTGTAATCCAGCTAGACTTAATATGGTACTCAATCTCTGTCATACTTGTGTCTTCTACTCTGTCTCTTCTAGCCATCTTAGCAGATGCAATTCCCTCTTCACTTGGATTAACTGTAGATCCCGAGGTCATTTCCAGCAGCCCACCTCATTCAGTTCTGAACACACACCTGTATTATGCAATCTACACTGGCTTTCACAAATCTCCTCCTTCACCTAGTGTCAGCATGTCTGTCAATCACATAAAAAATGTTTGGGGAGGAAAATCATGGGATGCGATACCTCTATTAGACATGATGAGTAGTATACAAGGTAGAGTTTTCATGTGTATAGAATGAGCGGCAGCTGGCCGAGTGTGGAGATGAGCGTGAGGTTTTTTTAAATGACTGGAAAGACTGTGAAAGTTTTGAATCTGAGCTCGCAGAGCAGGTGGCTCAATAAGCCTTGGGTAAGTCCAGTCTTCACTGCCAGACTCAACAGATCTCAACCAAACTACTGCAGTTTATGTAGTTGTGTACAGTAGAGTGGAAGTTGCACAACTCCAGCTGGGGTCAAATTGAAGACAGGCTGAGCCAACACGGCTGTAATCCTGATCCCAATATAGCCTAGTGATGAGGTGTGTTTATGGGCCATGACATCTGGTGTTATGCAATCCTTTAAGGGTACAACTTTTATCAGTCAGAAAGATTCAGTCAGGGATTGAATCAAAACATTTCCTGTCCTGACTTGCCCTGAATCACATAAGTTTATGGCTTGAGCTAGAACACTAGCATAGGTGAGATAAGCCTCAGGTAACCTCAGAGAATAAGTGAAATGAAACTGTCAGGTGCAGATGCACGAGGTGATGATGCATGAGGAGGAGAAGCAACAGACTGAAGCTCAGGTAGAATAGCGGGGCTCTACACCATCAATTCTAAAAAACCAATCCATGAGAATTGCTGTCAGAACAAATGCTGACAGTAGAAACATCGCTTGCACATTCAGGTCTGATTTACAGAGACAGACTCATGCAACAGGACGACTGATCTGGGCGTTAATGAGAGGTAATATTTTCATTTGGTCAGTAAATAATCAGTGATTTATGTGCAGCTTTGAGGCAGCACCCTCTCTGTTAGGCAAGTCTGCTTCTTCATTGCTCCTGTGAGCACAATTATGTACCTTAGTCCAAATGACCACCTTGCCAACCAATTGCCATGGCAACACATAAGCGACTGCAAGTCCCCGTTTGGAGACGCAGATTATACATCCTGTACTTCTGCTAGTGAATGACAGTTGTCAAATCACTCTATTATTTCATAAGCGATTTTCTAACAGCTGCAGACACACACTCGGATCACAGCAAACAGGTAAAGTAGCCTATATTTGTCTCCACCAGAACTGATACTTGGAATTTTTCTGGGATTTCAGGAATCAATAACAACACTATGGCCTTTGCTCTTCTGTGTGACCACCTCACCTACCACCCATAATACAGAGGGAAAACTACATTTTTATGTAACGTCTATATGTTTAAGTTAAAAATATATATACAATATACATCATTTATTCATTTCAAATGCCAGATTGTGTCAAGTTATAAACAATGACATCGTTTTCATGGAAGCATACACAATGTTCTTAAAAGAAACTCATGCAACATGTACATACAAGTGCACAGAAATGGTCATATACACTCCACAAAAGAGGGAAGAAGCAGGGCAGCAGGGCAAACGGAGGTGAATGTGTGTCTATTCAGGTTTTAATTGGCTTTAACTGAGCTTGAACGGCTTTGGAAAGAGCAAGCGAATGGAAATGAGGCACGGCTGTCTGATCTCACCCTGACCCTTTAAAACCATCGTGCGGCTTTTCACACACTCCAAGCCTGCTTGTGTGTGCATGTGCATTTGTGTGCTTACAAAGAATGCTGGAATTATTTACCTACCCAAGGCCATACCTGCACATAGAATGTATGAATTTTACTGCAGTAAATAACCGATGTATAATTAAGACCAGAAGGCAGGAAGGTATGCTTGTTAAAGGGAACATAAAGACAGACTAACCATACATTCATTATACCTTAGACAAACCATACACACTTAGTTCATCTCTGTCACTGCTCTAAACTCTAAATAAAGCAGCAAAGCATCACACTAAACAGTTTGTTGGGATGTTGGGATGGACAATGTCATTACACTGAACTCCTTCGCCTGGAAGTTCGCCAAGATAATTTATTCTAGCAAGCTACAGGCGACTTTTTAATTCCTATAGGAGTGTGTGACGGCAAAAAGCGACACCAATACAAGGTGACATGCGGCATTTAAATAAACACAATCTTCAATTTTATGTGAGGTGGGAAGACATTTAGTTCCCACTCACGTGTTTGATCTTATAACAATTCCAGTCTCCTATAAAATTGCATTTTAAACAAAACTAACAATGATGTGTGACAATTATATAAACAGACTAGAATTGGCTACACTAACATATCTTTAAAGATGCTTGGTGCATATATAGTTCACAAGCAATAAGAGTAGCAGTCACTACATGCCCATAAGAGATTAACTTTATGATTGCTAATGTCAGACTCCCATCACATGTCTGCATTGAAGATCACACATGTTGAGACACAATCGTTCAGTGTATGGCTTATTGTAAAGCCTGTTTTCTTCCCTTACCTATAGATCGCTTCATTAAAGCATTACTGAATACAGGGTAGGCTTAGGTAAGCTCAATATAATGCGACAAACAAGCTAAAGGGCTCATAAAACAGACACACTTCCATTAGAAAACATTTGAATCCACCTCGGCTTTGTGACTTGCATGGGGGAAAATGAGACCACATCCGTTCTGCTGCATTATCAAATTGTATCTACTTTTCCTCCACTTACAGGTTAGAAAAACACACAACATGAGCTTTCTTTAACACCATAATGTCATGATTATGTTGACCTGTAATTGCAAAGCAAAGGGTATGTAGTAGTCTCACAATATCCTTGCTCATCACTCAAACAAATCGTTCAGTCATCTTCAGGGTTACGTTGGATCTGGAGCTAATCCTGGGAAAAATGATTGTCACCTTCGATGGGCGCCGTGCACACACTCATGGACACTCATGCACACACTCCTGCAGACCTGGGGCAACTGAAAGTACCAGTTGACCTATTAGTGTGTTTTAGGAGGAAACTGAAATCCACACAGACACAGAGAGAACATGTGAAATTCATTACAGACGTAAACCAGGACTGAACCGGAAATCCTGGAAGCAACACTAACCTCTGCTCATGCAGAACCAGAATAACACAGATATACTATTTATTCACTGACTCAGAGTTTTCAAGTGTACTGGACTGTAAGTACATCTTCCCCAAAGGTATCGACCCTCTCAGCCTCTGGACACTGCTGTATGTATGGGCTTTTCAAAACCATAACACCACAACACAAGACACCCTGAAGGTTAACTGTAATGCATTTTTCTTTTATAACCTGGTAAGACTAAATGAAGTGAACAAAACCCCCCACACACACACAGTTCAGCTGCAGCCAGTGTTTCAGTAGAGGAGCTCACCTTGGCAGCCAGCCGCTTCACAGCCTCCTCTCTGTGTCGACGAAGCTCAGGTGTACTGGGGCAGCTGTTGGACTGCAGGGTGTTGGTGTTACTGGAGGGAGGAGTGACCTGTGGGGGCTGGCTCAGGGGCAACTCTGAACTCTGATTCCCACCTACACATGTATATCAAACACAAATTAATACATATGGACGAAGCAGGAATACATATTGAATATAACCAATAATTCAGTATTCAAATGTACTCCTATAGTATGCAAGCATTTTATCAGACCTAATTAACAACGTAAAAGTCATCCAAGACTGTTTTTGTAACCTCGTACAGCATATATTTACAGCACATGATGCATCGCAGTCTCCACCTTAGACTGATGGCATCACAGCTGGACTTACTTTTTGGAGATGCATGAGGGCTGTTGGAGGCGATCTGTCTCATGCGGCCTCCATGGCAGCTGAGAGCCACCAGGCGGGAGATGATGGCAGTCTTGCCAAAGCCCACATTCCCCACCACTGTGGCCCCACGACTCTCTCCTGATTGGCTGCCGATCAGCACATCCTCTAGCTGCTGAAACAGCCAATCTCGACCCACAAACACTGAATCCGTAGTGATGCTCGGAACCTCAAACAGAAGAGGCTTTAGCATGATATCCGCAGGCTTATATGGAGCAAAGCGTGCTGCGGGATGAACACACACAAACACAAACACACACAAGTCAGGCAATTACTGAGCAGAGAACATGAAAGGAATGAAGTGATAAAACAAATTACAAAATGTCAACCCCATATTAGTGCCAGTGTAGTAATAGGTGTGTCTGATAAGCCTCCTTTGAATATACTGATATTCACACGACTCTCACCTAAATAATAATCCTATGTGCTCTAATGCTGAAGGATGAAAATGAGCTCATTCATAAACTGATCGTTTTCTTCATGTTACCATCAGCTGCTAAATAAATAACCAGGGAAGCAAAGGCGGTGTGAAGGTCTAAGACAGATGTACATCTATCCTAAAGCCAAACGCTGGCCTTACTGATGAGGGCAGTGCTGTAGGTCTCTGCAGCTTTGATCTCATGACACTTTGGCTGTGTACGTTTGCCAAATCATACAAGAAGCTGATATGAGAGAACCAAACATTTTAACATGTTAACCATTGCCAAGAGAAACGCAAGTCAAATGCAGTCAGATGAATTAAGCTTCGATAAGACGGATAAATCAGATATCTGTGCCAAGACACGGTCAGGAATCTAGATCTAAGAAATGCTCTTATGAATTTAGTCTACTCACAGCTCAAATAGAATCGAAAAGAATAGAAATATTCATTTATAGGACAGTTTGACACCTCAGAACCTAAGGTATGTGTGTGTCCAAAGAATTACGAGTCTCCACTATTGCTCTTTCTCTTTCCCCCCACTCTTTTAACTCTCTCATCACCTCAAAGCGTTTTTTAATGCATGCACCACTCCTGCTCTCTTCTCTCTGTCACTCTTCTCTCTCAGTAGCGATCTCCCTCTTCTGCCTTTTCTTTCACATTCTCAGGATGAAAGAGAAGGCTAGGTGCAATGTGCCTAGGGCAGGGCTGCTCTGAGTGGAAAAGACTGCAGAAGAGAGTGTATTATCATCCACTCTCAGCACTGGGGCTTTTATTCTTCCTTTCCAATGACACAGTCATTTACAGAATTTGGCTGAATCCATACTGACAGGTTATTACTTTCTCTGTCTAACACACACATACAGGCACACAATCTGAATAAAGTACACTGGAATATACTTAAATGGAGGGCAAAACATTACCTGGGCTCCAGGGACAAGCAGGTTGTGTTCCTGAACTATTCTAATTTCTTTGTTGTTACCCAGTGAACAAGTAGGTTCAGCGACTAAACCCCACCTCCTTCTTTTTATTCTTTCTTTCTGGGTTTTTTTTTTTTATTTTTAAAGGACAAGTTTTTGGTATGTAGCTTCACAATCGTTCAGCCTTGACGCAGTAATTATAGTGCATACTTAATTCGGCTGAGGACTTGGTTGACAGTAAAACGGCTTCATTACTAGACGTTCGTTTCAGAATCATGAGCAAGCAGGTTATGGGGAAACAGATTAAAGCTCACTGTTGAAACCTCGGTGACAATGATCAGGTAACAATGTGTTACATAAAAAAACTTGTGTTAAGGATACAGCGACATCACCTCCACAGGCATTTATATACTTGTTCATTTACCTTAGATTGCATTACATCATTAATTGATCTAGTCTCTAGAGATTTTACTAGCAGCTCACAAATGCATCATTTTTCCTCCACTGTACTTGCTTTACAGGGCATATTTTCACACACACACTGTTACAGAAGTGTGGAAACTTGTGAAACTCTACCTGGCCTGCCACTGGCTTAAACAGGGGTGTGACGAGCAAAGGTTTATTTGTAAAGTCTGCCATTAGAACATTAGCCTGGTCTGGGGAAAGCTAAAAAAACCAAACAAACAGAGCCTGTTGCAAAATCTTCATGTGAACTGTGTTCGATGTGTACATATCCCACTTTGCTCTAAGAAAGTATGAAGGCTTGTTTGAAAAGTATGCGAGAGCTCAGTGATTTAAACTTGCATTATTGATGCAGTGGACTTCCCCGGCTCAAACTCAACATCATGCGCAACATGCAGACTCTGACCTTCCAGAAAATGTTTCCGCCAACGGCATCCTACCACTCTTTGAGCACAATGGCAGGCTTAAATTCAACTATGTGATGCGATGAAATACCCAATTTTTATTTCCAGCTGATTGTATCGCCTGCGGTCAGTGCACTAAACTTGAATTGGCCATCTCATTTAGTTGAAAAAAAAGAAAAAGAAAAGAAGTCATTTCCTACTATCAAATTAAAGATTTGACTCATGGCTTAAACGCAATCAACAGGTGCCGGAAGAGTCTGCTGCCATTATATCGTGATTGCTGGAAGAAACGGCTCCATTTTCCTTGATCATACACAGAGATTGCGTCGTAATTGCAGAACCCATGAAAAAACGTATAGTTTTTTTTTTGTTAGTGATGGTAAAGGTGAGCAAAACATCTTGCCTGGAGTGTGCTTTTCTGGGGTTGCTAATTTGAAAAGGCAGCTGAAATTGGCTGAAAAGGCGGGAATGAGGGTACCTTTGTCGTAGGGTGGCCTTCCTCCGGTGTTGTGCCACGGCATGCGGATGGAGGTGCGCAGGGGTGTGTTACGCTGTTCATCAAGATAGCTCAGGTCTTCCAGTTTGGTAGAGCTGGTAGCTAAAAGAGAAAGAAGGAAGATGAAGAATCATTCAGACGGACAACACCGATGTCTGCCATCCTATACTAACAGTCAGCCATCCTATACTAAGAGTCAGCCATCCTATACCAAGCACCACTGAAAACATTTTGATCATACAGCGAGTGCTATCAAACCTATATTTTAAAGGACTCCTGCTGACGTGGCACAATAATGATGCAAGATAGTGCGGCTTCATTTATTAGTTTTTAAAGAAGTCCCAGCTTTGCATGTGGACTTAGACTGCTCTAAATTGCCTGAACAAGTTCTCCCTAATGGAAGCCAGTAAAACTGAGCTTGCATATTCTGCATTAGTAGCGACTCGAACAGGCTTTCCCAGGAACCAGAACTCATCTGAAGGTGTCAGTACAAGCACTCAAGGGACACAGAGAAAATGCTACAGGAAAGAGAGGCATTGAAATGAAAAAGTCTATGAGAAAGGAACTGACAGGCATTGAAGAGGGAGCTATAGGGATCTAGAACCCTGTATAAAAATGCCAAGAGGTGCCACTCAACAAATTCTTACGCAGTAACAAAGCACGGAAGAGAGACCTTGAAGTCAACGACGTTTGCTAGGAACCCCCATACAGCACGATGTAGTGTATTGTAACTATATGCTAACACTGCATACCAAAAACAACACTCCAAGACCATCACATACACCATCCCCAAAGATGGGAAAGTAGACTAGCAATGGTCTAGTCACGCTCCCAGAGCAGATCTCAGAAACACCAGCCACAGCACGAATACAGCCATGCTGACACTAGAGGAACATCTACAACACCCCTACCAAGAGTGGGAACTCAAACAATTACTATAGTACATCTGCACAAAGCTCATAAAAAGACAATATTACATTTCATAACCCGCCATGTCGCTCAGAACACGCTGAATAAAAGAACCTATTATTGATCCCCGATGCTGTTACGAAATGAAATATCTTTTCATAGTTCAATCATCTAACAAGAAAAATGGTGCTGTGCTGAGACCGTCACTCACTGTCCAAAATATTAGAAATATTCAGCTTTATGTTGAAGCGGCTTTCTTTAAAGAAAGATACATCACTCAATGCTATATCTGCCAATAGTTTGTATGGCTAAAGAAATGTTTCTGGAACTAAAATGACAGATGTGCTCTTTCCAGACCCAAGGAAAAAAAACATGTGAACATCTGTGAGATCTGAATGAAGGAATAATAACTAATGTGTCCATTTAAGTAGTAACCCAATAGTAAAATCTAGACTGTATGAATAAGCTCTTTACCCTTAATATCTTAAATGAATTTTTTTTTGGACCAAATTACTACAGCACTGATCTTAATAGCCTCTATGCATCCTAACCCAATAATATGTACTGCAAAATAAAACAAAATAATAATGGCAATGAGTCTGAAAAGATAATCTGGCACAAACGACTACTCTGAAAATGCATAGGTCACAGAAAATAATTAATTCAAACACGTCCATGTGGCATACGGCTAACACATGAACACGTAGAAAATAAAATAAATCTAATAAAATAAAATAGTCTTTAATAAAAACATCAACGTTTTCATTTTATTAGCAAAAGATGATTTTTCTTTCCTCTAGTGTGCAACACAAGTATCTGTATACCCTAATAGAATAGCATCACTTCAGTACATGCTAAAACATTTATCTTGTACATTTATTTCTCATCTAAAATGCATTCTATTTTCCTATTTGCAGTAATTTGCCACATCAGGGGTCAGTGCTACCAACCTGATGTGTGGAGTTGTTAGCTGTTGTTACTTTATATGCTGTGTGTATGCCAGTTATATTCCTGGTGTGTCCATGCGTTGGTCAATAAAAGTGAAATGTAACTTCTCCATGAGACAGGGCTGCAGTGTTTGTCCCAACACAGTGTAAAGTCTGAGGTCAGATGGCTCAGAGATAGCTCCTTGATGCAGATGACCTGGTTTTGTATCTTTCTAATGGAACAAGGCCTACAGCATAGCCGGGCTCGAGTGCCATAGTAATGCCAAACATTAATTAGAAAATCAATTATTCAGAAGGATATTCAGCAGGGAATCGGTAAACTTTGAGACAATACAAGGCTTCTGTTTTTATCAGTGCCAAAACTGTGCAAGTTGAATTATGAGTCAGCAAAGCCTTTATAAGGAAATCTTAAAAGTTCATAAGAGAATGGTAGAAATAATGCAGTCCACAATAAGTAGAATACTCGGTAACGATAGAGACATCAAATGAGCGGTCACATTTTGGGCAATCAATGAGCCTAAGCAAGTCATTGTACTCGGCTGGACCGGAGTCATCTTAATATTTATAGCGGAGATTCAGGACTAAATCAAAACAGCACAAATAGCGCTAAATAGCTAGTACACACACTACCTCTCTAACACGCTCGAACTATAGAAACGTGCCGACGCCAAAAATGACCCAGAGAGCAAAAGACATGCATGAGCTCTAATAAGTAAACCATTTAACTAATGAAAGTGGCAAACCTGGGGGAGGGGGAAATTACATCATAGAAAATGCCATTCATGGAGAGCGATGATGACAGACACAGCAACCCACTAACTGTGCAAAGAGCCATGTCAGTCAGAGCGCACACACACACACAAACACACACACACAGCCTTCTAAATAAACTAATTCATTAATGAAATCAAAACAAAACAATGGTGTTTTGAGCTGGAATGTCCTCCACAAAGAGGTCACGCAGAAATGAACTAATGAGAGATCAGAGATAACGAGTATGGATGGCAGAAAAATTACTCTTCATCCCGAGTATGATGATTCAGTAGCAGTTATCAAGCAGTCACCAAAAAATAAAAAATAAATAAAAATCACTATGCACAATACACAAACACAGGCTACGTTTTTCAACCAAAGCACAAAAAAAGCATTCTGGAGTTACTGTGCTTTTGCTCAGCTACATCTGAAGCCAGCAACTCTCCCACAGCAAACTCCCTTCTCTTCCCACACTGCTAATTCCCTGTGCAGAGCCCAAACACCCAGGAACAGTGCATACTTACAGAGTGCAGCCGGTCATACAGACCAGCATGGATGAAAAAGAGTCTGTGCCCCCCCCAAAAAAAACACACACAGGAGGTGTGGACAGCATCTTCATTCTTAACAGCGGGGCAGACGAGCCAGCCCTCCACCTCGCTGCTCAAAATCCTCCATATCCACTCACACACACATACATACACACACACACACACACTCACTCACCCTCTCGCATTCAACTGGTGACTGAAGCTGCAGCGAGAGCAAGAGTCGCTACTGAAGATCCAGCACAGAGAGGGAGAGAGAGAGGGAGAGAGAGTGGGAGAGAGAGAGATAGTGAGTGTGTGTGTGTGTGCGTGAGAGAGAGAGAGAGAGAGAGAGAGAGAGAAAGAAATAGTATCTGGCATTAAAGATGTGAGCCCTAATGCAACAGCTCACAGTGAGGGTGGGGAAAGAAGCGAAATGTGGAGGGATCTCTGTCAACCAAGCGACCGACCGAGTAGCTGGAGAGGAATTAATCAATGATCCTCCCGGAGAAAGAAAAAGGGTGGAGGAAGGGAAAGAGGGATAAATGAGAGAACTGATTGAATAATAAACACAATGAGAAAAAACAGAAACAGAAACAAAGGGAGAGGAAATAAAAAAGCTTGAGATGAGTCCAACTGATCTAGGAGAGAGGTGGGTGAGTTTAAACGGCATAAAAGAATGAACTGAAAGAAAAAAGGAAAAGTCAGAGAGAGGTGATTCTCTCTCTCTCTGATGCAAGACGAAAGCAAATGGGGGTGGAACCAGAAAAAGAGAGAGAAGACAGAGGGAGGTGGGGGGGAGCAAGAGAAATGCCAATGCCCTACAAGCCTAACTCTAACCCCTCTCTCTCTCTCTCTCTCTCTCTCTGTCTGTCTCTCTCTCTCGCTCACCCCCACCAGTCTGAACACATCACATTTGTACACGTGGTGCACAGAAGGGCAGAGATGGTCCTGAGGATAATTGCTCTCAGGTTAAGCCTGGCTTAGCACACACACTTGGCTAGTGATCAGCTCCACAAAGTAACTACACACTGCTCTGTCGGTTCGGCAACGTCTGCAAAGCCAACAACCTGAATATATCTGTTCTTCCAGTTAACAAAGGTACTAGCAACGTGTCATAACCTTAGACACATGAAAAGTCATGAAGGCAAAAAGCAAAACATAAAGACAAAGTGCTAACCTTGCTTGTTTTTTTAATCAATCCATCAATAAATCCATCCATCCATCAATCAATCAATAATTTGATTGATGAAAGCAGCTACTATTTCAACTCTGAATGCAGCAATTGAATGGCTAGTTGCCACAAAGAGGGGCCACTGATCTCCCACTAATCAATCATACATTGCTATTCATACTGATGGAACATATCCAAGAATCATGATTTTCTCCAACAACAGCTTACATAATAGCTTTAGGCATACGCTAAAACTGTGATTGAAGATGAATGAAAATAAGAGTTGTGCAAGATATTGGCTGTGCTCAGAACGCATTATATATCCTACACACCATAAACCCCCATCAAAATAAACAACAAATATTTCGAGTACGATGCACAGATGACATACTGCTCAGGTTACATTACCAAGAGCAATCTTTGTGGCACTGCACCCCACCGAGAAACACAGTTGTCTGATGATATTGTTCAAATCGAAGCTGATAAATGGACATTTTTTCCATCATTGTGTCTGGAAATGCCTTGTAACTTTCAGAATGTTATAGTTTGTAGTCAGTAAACACAGCAGTCTAACAAAGCCTCAATCTGAGGTGTTAGTCACATATTGAATGCTACACTGTGTACTACAAGGAGCAATAGTAATTGTCATGTTTATCATTTCTTTTCCAATACTTTAGCTCTTCTGCCTGAGATGCTTCCTGTACACTTTAATCCACTCTTCTGGTGACTGGTGTGGGGTTCAGAGTCTCAAATAATTCCACAGGTTTTCTGACCATTCTGTGATTTGTGCAAGTCGGTCTGAGTGTCTCAGTGTTCCATCAGGCTTGTCAAATAATTCACACTCTATGTACCCTTGTCCTCCTGGAAAACCGCTGTGTTCTGCTTAGAACAAGTATAAAAGCAAGATCAGAATCCATTTTTCCGTTCGTTCCTGCTGCTCCACCTGTACGCAGTGTATAACATGGTGCTGCTATCAGTGGATGCGACTAATTCTTTATCCAGAGAGTGCATGTATACAATTAAACACTAGCTCATGTTTAATTATACACCGACCAGGCATAACATTATGACTACCTTCATAACATTGTGTTGGTCCCCCTCTTGCTGGCAAAACAGCCCTGACCCATCATGTGTATTCTGAAACCTTTCTATCAGAACCAGCATTAACTTCTTCAGCAATTTGAGCAACAGTGGTTCGTCTGTTGGATCGGATCACACGGGTCAGCCTTCGCTCCCCACGTCCATCAATGAGTCTTGTCCGCCTATGACCCGGTCACTGGTTCACCACTTTTCCTTCCTTGGACCACTTTTGTCCAAGTCATTTTAAATACATTTTTGAAAACCACAAATCCCCATCCGTTAAAAGCAAGCAAGCAAGAAGCACTATAAGGCCAAAAGACAGACCAATCACACCCATGTGTTACAACAAAGTTGAAAAACGCAGTATTTTGGGCATTACAATTTCTCTTCACTAGAACTAAAAGGTCCAAAGCTGTTCCAGCATGACAATACCCCTGTACACAAAATAAGGACCATGAAGACATGGCATTTCCAGATTGGTGTGGAAAAAGTTGAGTGTCCTGCACAGAGCCCTGACCTCAAGCCGACAGAACACCTTTATAATGAACTGAAACGCAGACTTCTCACTGGACCTCTAGCAGAACATCAGTACCTGATCTCTCTAATGCTCTTGTGGCTGAATGAGCAAATCCCCACAATCACTCTCCAAAATCTAGTGGTCTTCTCAGAAGTGGAACAGCAAAAAGGAACTAAATCTTGTATTAGAAGAAGCCTTTATTATTGCCACATATACATTACAGCACCGTGGAATTCTTTTCTTTACATATCCCAGATGAAGAAGTTGGGGTCAGCAGGGGCAGTTATAATAGAGAACGCCCAACAGTGGAGCTTGGCAGTACTGGGACCTGAACCCCGAGCTTCTGAGCCTTAACCACTTGAACTACCACTGCCCCAATGATAGTAAGTAAGTAAGTAAATTATTAAAAATTGGTGTATTTATGAACAGACACCACAACAACAATCTGAAAAAATGTTAACGTAAGCTCTTTTCCACATCATTTACTCAACACTATACTATTCCGTATGTCTAATAGCACCCTTCATGCCCATTTGAAAGATGAGCTAAATGCCCGTCACTTTCCTTCAAAACATCATGAATTACTCATTCATATTCTTTTTTCCCCCCACTTGTGTCCCAGAGGGGCAAACTCCACAGTCTGATGACGCCAAGTCCATGAACATGAAGAACATTGCATGGTGACAGTGCATCTGCAGCCCAAACAAGCCTGTGGCACTGTAACTGCCTTCTGCCAGACATGCTCAGCTACACACATCCCAGTTTTGACAGCACACAGCAAACACAACACACAAAAACACAGAGAATGAAGAGGCACAGAAAGAAATTCCCATTTTAACTACAACTCCTTTGATTTTGAGCTATCTGTATAATCAGCAGAACTTCTTGCCTCTATAGCACCTTCTTTATTTTGGCTATGACTGCAATACCCCCCCCCCCCCAAACATTTTCATTTTATATTCATTAGTAATTACTGAAATTATTAGAATGCACCCTATACACCATGATACCTAAGGTGCATCATAAAAGCATATCATATAATATCTTGGTCAGATAAGTCCACTGCACCTGTAGGCAGTCAAGCAAGCAAATAAATAAATGACAAGAAAGCTCTACAATGTTTTATATATCAACAGGGTTAAGATTTCATCAGATTATCTTTCATTCACTCGGACAAAATATACTGGGTATATTTCATTTATGGTCTAGATTAGCTCCATAGTAAACAGCTATATCATGTACCACAACCTTTCCTTATGGATTCCAGTCATTCATCCATCTCCCTTTCTCACTCTTTAATTCTCTCCATCATTCCTGCCTCATTGATCATCGTGTGCAGCCGCAGCAGAGGTAAGAGACGAGACTGATCTGATTCACCTGCTCCCCCGACTGCTGAAGTTCTTCCCACAGCCGTACGATTATTGGAGAATCTTTCATGTATGAATCCTCTGCTGCTTTCTGGAGTCTTTTTTTTATGGTATCTAAGGCTGCATCCATAAAGTCCAGTGTTTCCCCACATTAAAGTATATAGTGCATTTAACAGTGGACATCACCACAAGCAGCTTTACAGGAATATGTAAAGTGAGGGAAAATAAATTATAAATCTAAAACACCTAATTTAATATTCAGTGTATTAAGACTTAACCTTACAATCAAATATTGGAAAATATGGACCTGCGTTAAAAAAAATATAAATCAATCTTTCATGTTTCTTTTTAAGTGAAACACCTTACATTATAGATTTCACCAAGAATTGCCCTGCTTTGTGGTCTGCTACATTAACCTTACTAAAAAATCCAATCACAGGGAATGGTTACTTATTTGAGACAAATCTTTGATCTAAGTAATCTCGATCAGTCTCGTGTCCAAGAACTGTATTGAACTCTGTAGGTTTAGTGAACATTAATGAAACTGAAATGCACACACGGCAATTCACGAGAAGAAACGTGAAATAAATGCAGAAACAACAAGGAGAGTGGAGGACGGAGAGATACAGAGGATGATATTAAAAGTAAACTTTATATTCGGTCTGCATTGACCATCACTGTACCAACATTCATATAACACTGAGTGGGTAGAAAGTAAAGATGGGTTCCAGCACTGCAACTCCGGTACGGTCATCAGATATTAATACAACAGGAATTGGCCTTGGCAGCTTTCACTCCAATTGAAAAGCATACCTAATGAAGTAATTCCTGAAAGACCTAAAAGATCAGTGGAGCTGTGAAGCCCTGCAGCACATATCACAGTGTCAAACCCGTCATGGTTTCCAATTTCTGCTTCCCCAGTTATTCCGGCAAACACACAAGTCTCTGTTTGACTTGTTAAGACCAATACAAGCTGCAAATGAACATGAAATTATTATTATTTTTTTTTTAAAAAAAAGCATGCTGAGTGTGCTGTTTATGACGGCTTGACAAAATAGAAAAATAAACAGCTTAAGAAAGTCGGCCGGTTTAATTCCTTTTCTTAAATAAATAAATAAAGTTCGGGGGAAACAGCAGAAAACAAAGCAGTGTACCACTCGTTATTTCATGCTACTGTAGTGAGAAAATCTGGAATTTGGAAAGTGCTCAGCTACACGTGTGGAGTGGAAAACTTCCTAATTTGTCATTCACTTTGAATAAAAGCATATGGCAAAGAAAAAAAAAAAAAAAAAGACTGCAAAATGTAATGTACTTTCTTTTTCGAGGTGGAAAAAGGCTATATCATCTGTCTGTGTGCTGCTGGCCCTGCGTTCTCCTCCCTGAAAGCCAAGCACGCGGTTCCAAGCTGACGAGGAATATGATTGGCATTCGAGAAGAGTTATGCAGAGAAGAGTGCTGTAGACATGTCCTACTGTGAGATAACACACTTAGAGTTAGAAAAGGGAGGCTTAATGGCCATTCAGCATGCAATCAAAATATAACAAATGAATTGTCATAAAGGGAGAGCAGAAGCCCCTCTGGCAGACTGGGGGGTGGTAATAGTCTGTGTGTGTGTGTGTGTGTGTGTGTGTGTGTGGTCTCTTTTATTCATTTGTATTAGTTTGTCTGTTTGTAAAAGAAGAGTTAGGGTTTGTGAAGGTCTCAACATTATGGATATTTTGTTAGCACACAGTACAGAAGATTGGGGTTAGGTATATATACACTACCAGTCAAAAGTTTGGACACACCTTTTAATTCAGTG
This sequence comes from Hemibagrus wyckioides, assembly GCF_019097595.1. Lineage (NCBI taxonomy): Eukaryota > Metazoa > Chordata > Actinopteri > Siluriformes > Bagridae > Hemibagrus > Hemibagrus wyckioides. Next base: position 15,099,051 of record NC_080715.1, read on the forward strand.
TTTTTTGTTTAGGGATTTATTTTCTACATTCTAGAACAATACTGGAGATTTCAAAACTATGAAATAACACACATGGACTTAAGTAATCCATATGTAATAACAAAAAACAGTCAGTTGTTATTTTAAGACACGAAGGTCAGGTGTTCTGGAACAGTTCTTGCAAGAACAGTATTGTCAAGTGCATTTGCAAAACCCATCAAGCACCATGATGAAACTGGCTCACATGAAGACCATCCCAGTAAAGCGAGACCAAAACTTACCTCTGCTGCAGAGGAGAAGTTCATTTAGAGTTACCAACCTCAGAAATCACCAATTAACAGCACCTCAGATTAGAGCCGTTATGAAGGCTTTACAGAGCATCAGTAGCAGACAGATCTCAATATCAACTGTTCAAACGTCATTATTGTGTATTTCGGCTGCCTTCAGTCTTCAGCATAGAAAGAAATAAACATCAGGAAAAACCATGGAATTAGAAGGTGTGTCCAAACTTTTGATTGGTAGTGTGTATATATATATATATATATATATATATATATATATATATATATATATATATATATATAAAACAAACAAGTCCATAAGTTCATATAAACAAGAGAGTAATATAAGAAAGTAAATATGTGCTAAGGTGGTTAGGGTGTCAGTTTTAGTCACAGTGTAGGACTGAACAACCATTGGACTTTTTCAAAATACCATAATGACTCTATAACTACCATAGAACTATACAAATATTTCACAAGGCCTCCCTCTAAACTCTGAAATCATAAAACCCCTGAAAACCATTTGGCTGTGTAAGTCGCTACTGTAAACATTTACATTTATAGCATTTGGCCCTTATCCAGAGCGACTTACATTTATCTCATTTATACAGCTGAGCAGTTGAGGGTTATGGGCCTTGCTCCAGGGCCCAGCAGCGGCAGCCTGATGGACCTGGGATGCAAACTCTCAACATTCTGACCACTAGTCCAACAGCTTAACCACTGAGCTACCATGTCAGCATAAACACGTGACACTGCTAGCTCTGCTGCCACTAAGAAAATTGTTTGGAACTTTATTAGAAACAACACAGAGAGGTACACTGACATGCTCATCAGCACTAAAGAGTGTTTATAGTGAATATATGCATCACCACCAGCCGCTGTGTGTTTAAAAGGTTTTATTTAACACCACAAACCCATTACATTTTTTAGACTAGGTGATCATACCATAAAAATGTGGAATTGCAGCCCCCCTAGTGTGTATCTGAGCATTACTTCCTACATTTTTCCCATACAGAGCTTTTCCCACAATGCATTAGACAGCTCTCTGGGCATCTGCTAGTCTGATTAAAGACACAAAACTAAACCCAATCTGCCCTCTGCTGCTTTACCCTGCTCACACACTCATTCCACCCCAACTACCTTCTCTCTCTCTCTCTCTCACACACACACACACTCTCGCTCACACAAACACACTCTCACTCTCTCTCTCACACACACACACTCTCACTCTCTCTCTCACACACACACACTCTCTCTCTCTCTCACACACACACACACACACATTCTCGCTCACACAAACACACTCTCACTCTCTCTCTCTCTCTCTCTCTCTCACACACACACACAAACACACTCTCTCTCTCACACACACACACACACACACACACACACACACTCTCTCGCTCACACAAACACACTCTCACTCTCTCTCTCACACACACACACTCTCACTCTCTCTCTCACACACACACACTCACTCTCTCTCTCACACACACACACACACACACACATTCTCGCTCACACAAACACTCTCACTCTCTCTCTCACACACACACACAAACACACTCTCTCTCTCACACACACACTCACACACAACACACACACTCTCTCACACACACAAACACACTCTCACTCTCTCTCTCACACACACTCTTACACACAACACTCTCTCTCTCTCTCACACACACACACTCACACACAACACACTCTCTCTCTCTCTCACACACACACAACACACTCTCTCTCTCTCACACACACACACTCACACACAACACACTCTCTCTCTCTCACACACACACACAAACACACTCTCACTCTCTCTCTCACACACACATACACACACACTTACACACAACACACTCTCTCTCTCTCTCACACACACATACACACACACTCTCACACACACTCTCTCTCTCTCTCTCACACACAACACACACACACTCTCACACACAACACACACACTCTCTCTCTCTCACACACACATACACACACACTCTCACACACAACACACACACTCTCTCTCTCTCTCTCTCTCACACACACACACCCACTCTTACTCTCACACTCTCTCTCTCTCTCTCTCTCTCTCTCTCACACACACACACCCACTCTTACTCTCACACTCTCTCTCTCTCTCTCTCTCTCTCTCTCTCACACACACACACCCACTCTTACTCTCACACTCTCTCTCTCTCTCTTTCTCAAATACAATCAAATTACCAAATTAACACTAACAAAATAACACTGCATTTCAGTAGAGTCAATAAATGTATTAAACCATTCCTCTCACTTCAATACATTTAATTTGGAGGAACAACCTGAGAATAATTTGATCTAGAAATGTCATGTAGCATTAACGAGGAAATGAATTCAATCGGCCATTAAAAAAAAAAAAAAAAAAAAAAAAAAAAAAAAAATCATCGATGCTGCCTTATCATTAGGCAATTTTTTTTTCTTATTTAGAACAATTCTGCTCATGCTGGCAGCACAAACGCTTTACATGGTAAAGGCTGCCAGACTGAAACTACGGAGCGAAAGCGAGTGTGAAATCTCACATGGATTTCAGCGTTGTTGTATGAGACCGGGTGTGTGACTGAGCAAACGAGCTCTCTCTGTGTTACACACTGCAGCTCATCACTCTCACACTCTTACTCAACGATCAGCTCCAGTGAACTAAACCTGCACTGTATATAAAGAGCAAACCTGTGGGGTCTGTTACACGGCTGACTTTAAAGGCTGGTTAGCGTTCGATCAAAGTTATCACACTAAATAACTCTGGTTTAAAACATGCCTTAAACAAACCAAAGCTGTTCCTTCTATACTCCTTCCCTGCGTCCCTCCTATACTTCTGTCACCTAGAGCTTAAAATAAAATACTACAGCATGTTGGAACTCCCACTCTGGGCATTATTTTTTAATAACCGCACACCTCATGTTGTAGTTCTGCAAATAAAATAAATCATGGCTTTAGTAACTAATGTACTCATACTAATAAACTCACTGACAGGGATGAGACGGAGAGAGAGAGAACGAGAGAGAGAAAGACGGAGAGAGAGAGTGAGAGAGAGAGAGAGAGAGAGAGAGAGAGAGAGTAAGAGAGAGAGAATGAGAGAGAGAGACAGGGCGAGCGAGAGAGAGAAAGAGACGAAGAGAGAGAGAATGAGAGAGACACAGTGGGGGGGAGACATTGAGAGAGAGACACAGGGAGGGAGAGAGAGAGAGAGACACAGGGAGGGGGGAGGGAGAGAGACAAAGAGAGACACACAGGGAGGGAGAGAGAGAAATAGAGAGAGGGAGAGAGAGAGAGACAGGGAGGGGGGGGAGAGAGACAGGGAGAGACACACAGGGAGGGAGAGAGAGAAATAGAGAGAGGGAGAGAGAGAGAGAGAGAGAGAGACAGAGAGAGACACACAGGGAAGGAGAGAGAGGGAGAGAGAGAGAGAGAGCGAGAGAGAGAGAGAGAGAGAGAGAGAGAGAGATGGAGGGCGGAGGGAGAGAGACAGAGAGAGACACACAGGGAGGGAGAGAGAGAAATAGAGAGAGGGAGAGAGAGAGAGAGAGAGACACAGGGAGGGGGGGAGAGACGGGGGGGAGGGAGAGAGACAGAGGGAGGGAAAGAGTGAAGGAGAGAGAGAGAGGGAGAGAGAGAGAGAGAGAGAGAGAGAGAGAGAGAGAGACAGGGAGGGGGGGAGACAGAGAGAGACACAGGGAGGAAGAGAGAGAAATAGAGAGAGGGAGAGAGAGAGAGAGAGACAGAGAGAGAGAGAGAGAGAGAGACAAGGGGGGAGACAGAGAGAGACACACAGGGAGGGAAAGAGAGGGAGAGAGAGAGAGAGAGAGACACACAGGGAGGGAGAGAGAGAAATAGAGAGAGGGAGAGAGAGAGAGAGAGAGAGAGAGAGAGAGAGACACGGGGGGGAGACAGAGAGAGACACACAGGGAGGGAGAGAGAGAAATAGAGAGAGGGAGAGAGAGAGAGACACAGGGAGGGGGGGAGAGACGGGGGGAGGGAGAGAGACAGAGAGAGACACACAGGGAGGGAAAGAGAGGGAGAGAGAGAGAGAGAGAGAGACACAGGGAGGGGGGAGGGAGAGAGACAGAGAGAGACACACAGGGAGGGAGAGAGAGAAATAGAGAGAGGGAGAGAGAGAGAGAGAGAGAGAGAGAGAGAGAGAGAGAGAGAGAGACAAGGGGGGAGACAGAGAGAGACACACAGGGAGGGAAAGAGAGGGAGAGAGAGAGAGAGACACACAGGGAGGAAGAGAGAGAAATAGAGAGAGGGAGAGAGAGAGAGAGAGAGAGAGAGAGACACACACACACGGGGGGGGACAGAGAGAGACACACAGGGAGGGAGAGAGAGAAATAGAGAGAGAGAGAGAGACACAGGGGGGGACAGAGAGAGACACACAGGGAGGAAGAGAGAGAAATAGAGAGAGGGAGAGAGAGAGAGAGAGAGAGAGAGAGAGAGAGAGACAGGGAGGGGGGGAGACAGAGAGAGACACACAGGGAGGAAGAGAGAGAAATAGAGAGAGGGAGAGAGAGAGAGAGAGAGAGAGAGAGACAGGGAGGGGGGGAGACAGAGAGAGACACACAGGGAGGGAGAGAGAGAAATAGAGAGTGAGAGGGAGAGAGAGAGGCAGAAGGTGTTCAGTGTAAGTGGTTATTATAGGGCTGTGGTAGATAAGATCAGTGATATTACTGTGCTGGGGCATTTTCCAGAGTGTTAATTAATTACAGGGAAGAATTAAAATTGCCCGGGTGTCCTGTCTCAGCTCGTGTACACGTGATCAGGACTGAGAGAATTAATGTGAGTGTTTTTATATGAGCGAGTGTTTACTGACTCACTCTTACTGCACACGCTCTTCATCTACAGAGGAGAGAGCATTAATCTTAACTGTGTTTCACAGCTTCATAACCACACTGTACTACTGAACTGCAGACTCTGCAATGTCAACATGCTCACTCTCACTGACATCTCTCTCTCTCTCTATTTCTCTCTCTCCCTCCCTGTGTCTCTCTCCCTCTCCCCCTCCCTGTGTCTCTCTCTCTCTCTCTCCCTCTCTCTATTTCTCTCTCTCCCTCCCTGTCTCTCTCTCTCTGTCTCTCTCCCTCCCCCCCTCCCTGTGTCTCTCTCTCTCTCTCTCTCTCTCTCTATTTCTCTCTCTCCCTCCCTCTCTCTGTCTCTCTCACTGACATCTCTCTCTCTCTCTCTCTCTCTCTATTTCTCTCTCCCTCCCTGTGTCTCTCTCTCTCTCTCTCTCTCTCTCTCTCTCTCTATTTCTCTCTCTCCCTCCCTCTCTCTGTCTCTCTCACTGACATCTCTCTCTCTCTCTCTCTCTATTTCTCTCTCCCTCCCTGTGTCTCTCTCTCAATGTCTCCCCCCCACTGTGTCTCTCTCTCTCTTTCTCTCTCTCTCCCTCCCTGTGTGTCCCTCTCTGTGTCTCTCCCCCCTCCCTGTGTGTCTCTCTCAGTGCCCCCCCCAGGGTAGCCATGCAGATCATTTCATAACTCTTTCCCATCTTTTTTTTACTAGTACAGCCATATTTTCCTTCCTGTTTGCACCACTTCAAAACTTGCACGGGCTTTGAGAATATTTGGACCAGTTAAGGTCATATCCTTCAGCATCTTGACACAGTAGATGCCACTACAGCAGATTCTTACACATGACATGACTATTTCATGTTAATTTGCCTTTTATCTATGCGTTTTTAATATGCAGTTGCTCAAAGAAAATGTTGCTGATGTTTGCATTTGCTATTTATTTCCTTCTAAATTTACACCACTGGGGTGAAGGTTGCACCATTACATTTCTCAATTTTTTAACAAAAATAACCTTTAAACTTGCTGCAGTGTCGTATATCGTTCCTAATGACAGTAATGCTAATAGCAAGTCGCACAATGTATTATAATAACAAACAAAATGAAGCCTCGTCCATCCACCCTAACATCACCACTTCACTGTTTCACTGTTACATACTGGTCTGGTCCCAGTATCAGACTGAGTGGTATATTTGTAGGCAGCCAAGCTTCAGAGAAATAAATCCCACAGCGTCCTACCACGCATTTCAGGAAAAAATCTTTGCAAGATCAGCACAAATACAAAAACTAACACAGGTGCCCAGTATATCTTAGAAAGACCATCAAGCCCTATTACTCCATCTCTCTCTCTCTCTCCCTCTCTCTCTCACACACACACACAAGAATATACCACAATCCATCAGACCTTCTTAGACATAAACTCTCTAAGTGTACTAAAACCACCAGATCTCTCTTCTTCTTCAGGTCTCAGGCAACATCACTGACATCAGTGTCATGCTCTCAGAGTCACCACTCATCCACAACATTATAAAGTAGACATCATTATTAATCATAAGTTTCTGACCTGTCTGAGAATCGATTAGCTCGGTATCTGCAGTGACCTAGTTTCACAATTCCTCAAAAAAGCTTCACATGAGTCAAATCACAGAATCAACAGTAAATAACCAATGTACAGGGCAACACAATCAACACACAAGTGCAGCACCATTCCAAATATCATTAACACGCTATTACACAAAGACAGGTGGTATTAATAACTAAGATGTGAAGAGAAAACAAAAATGAAGGCTTCACACTGTACCTGCAACTGAGTTGGGTCTGGGCAACATGAGGCTGGAGGAGTTCTGTGTTGGATAGTGGACCGGTCCCTCAGCGTTAAACCCTGATGATGCCACGGACCCTGCTTTTGCCGTGGCTGCATTTCTGATGGCCCCAGAGACTTCTGTGAAGGAAGTGGGCACTTCTTCTTCGGCCACAGGAGAGCAGGTTTCTGTGCGCATGGTGGGCGGAGCCAGCGCATGATGGCCGGTGATCCTCACACTGCCCTCTTTACTCCACTCCAGACTGGACCCGTCATTCTCAGAGGAGCTGGTGATCGTAGCTGCACAAGAAAGAGTACATAAAGAAAGGGTTTCAGAAAGCTTGCTTGCTTGTGTTTTGGAGATGGAATTGAAAAAGGATGAATAATTTGCTAGAAAACACAAACTGAAGTCATCTTATTGGATGTACCTACAAGTCTGGTTAGCACAAGCCAATTGTGCAAATCAAACCTGCAAAATCTCTGGGGGCATCAGATTTATTACAATCTTTCTAAAAGAACCGAGGTGTGCCACGATTCCCCAAGACAATTCCTCTTACACGCCTAGGCAAGATGCTGAACTGAAATGGGTTTCTCTTTTTTGCCAGCAATCACTTCAGCAAAAACAATCAGAAAACTGTATTCTCCAGTGAAAAACTTAGCTGCATGTGTCCAGATGACTCTCAGGCGACCTTGCAGGTTAGAACCTAGAATTTCTGTCCATGGGTATATTACTCAACCTTATAAATCAATTGATGGACCTTGCAGAGTTTCATAAAGGCATTCACTTACTTCCCTGTGCTTAGCAGGTGCCAGTGCTATTTAGATCAGATGGCAGCTTAACTGATACTCAATAGTCAGCACCTAGCCCCTGTTTGAATTCATTTACAAAATTCTGGGAGTAGTATTTATTTATACTTTCCTTTCTTCCATAATTCATTTCCTGATTCAATCACTCACTCATTGAATAAATGAGTTCCCCAGTAAAAAAAAAAAAAAGGGGTCTAGTGATGCCCCTGGGCCTAGACCTGAAAGCTACTAAAAAATCTCTGGAGGAAACTGAAGCAGGCTGTGCACAATGTGATGGATCCAAAATGTTTTCGCAAGAAAGACTGGGAAAATATTGGCAGGTCAAGATATGCATAAGAACATCATAATAAATCCTGTTATCCTTTCCTGTTTTCTCAGACTGCCTAAAAAGCTGGAAAAAGACGGACCTGCCAAAATAAATAAATAAATAAATAAATAAAAATCCCTGATACTCTTCCAACTACAGGGAGCAATCATTTCCTGTCATGTGCTATCTCTATCTTTCATTCTCTCCTCTCCATCAGGCTTTCTGGATTGTAAAAAGGATATCGAGGACTTCCTGCTTCGAACACTTGTTATGGACATCACAGAAGCCTACCATAATACAAAACCAATTGAAAGAGGAAAGAGATTCTGTAGTAAGGAGTCTATTAAAACGTGACGTCATTACAAACGTAACGTGTTGGATAATTAGTATTCAAAATACTGTTAAAGATCACATGAACGGCAAACTGATGGCATCTTTTTGCCTACGCAAATATTCCATAGAAGTGCATTTCTCTGTACTCTAGGCAAATAAAAAGCTTCTTCCTAATTAATAATATGTGGATGTGTGGAGTCCTTGAGAAAATTTCTATGCAGAATCATCTACTTCTGAGAGGAAACTTTAATCTTGGGTATCAGAGAGCAAGGGGTGCTGGAGTTCAGCTTTTCATTACAAAGCCCAAGAAAAAATCCTCCATCACCTAGCAATAAAAAAAAAAATCTAACCACCATCTTCTCTCTCTTCCTACAGCAAGTCTTTATCTCCTTTTCCCCCTCTCTCACTGTACACAGATTTAATTAATGCTTCGGTGTGTTATCTCATCGCACAACTCTGACATTGTGAACAGTGCTAAAGCGGTAAGTAGTACACTAGAATTGCAGCAATTTCATCTTGATTGTTATTAGCATAAACGTCTTTTGACACTTGCCAGATGTTAGATACAAGAAAACTGCTCACTTAGTTGTAACCATTGGCGCGATTATACAACCGATTTATTGAAATGACACCTAGTACAAACATCTCTATACCTTTTAAAAGTAAATATCTGTGCAAAAGTAATAATAATAATAATAATAATAATAATAATAATAATAATAATAATAATAATAATAATAATAATAATAATAATAATAATAATAATAATAATAATAATAATAATAATAATAATAATAATAATAATAATAATAATAATAATAATAATAAGACTGCAATCGAACCTAATCTGAAAAAATAAAAATAAAGAAATAAATATCATGGCACACTAGCAACAGACTTCTATACATATCCTTCCACATACATACTGGGAAAAAATAAAAACTCTTAATATTACTTTTAGAAGTCCGCAAGCTATGACAGCAGCCACATGAAAGCATCACAGATGTCTTGCAGATGTGTTATTTTGCATAAATTTGTCATTTAGGTCTGGGTAGCAGTGTAGAAATGTTGCATAAGAGTTTCTCTGTATATAGATGCTTAAAGCACTCTTTATGCACATGAAAATGAACTTACATTAAAAAAAAAAATGTTACAGAAGCTCTTACGTTTCATAACATTATTAAGGGGAAAAAATATATATATATTTTCCCCAGCAGTAGCACGGATGATCTCCATTACCATGTCTCGACAACAATACACAGCTAATAGAAGATTGATCCTATACCCCCGTGAAGTAGAATAACTAAGCCAAAGAACAATAAAACCTCATATACAGGGTTTGAATGTCAGAGTGTCCTAATAGAATTTGTGAATGTAGCTGGGAACTGCCAGAGAGACTGTTGCTGGCAGAAGAGAACAGTGTGTGTGTGTGTGTGTGTGTGTGTGTGTGTACATCATTCTTGAATAAAGCTGAGAGCTGATAACGGTGGTGCTGCAGAGCTGCAGAGGTTGAAAAAATTAGAGTGTGTGTGTGTGTGTTACCTATAATGCCGCTGTCCTTGCTCTCAAGCGTGGAGCTGGGGCTGGTGATTGTGCCGCTGGGGCTGCGCTGGCTGGCATTGGGACGAGTGGAGCTGTTGTTCAGAGTGGAGCATGGGCTGTCTGTACACGCAGACGCTGTACTACTGGTCAGAGTGGAGCAAGGACTCACCCCCTGAATTACTGAGCCCTACACACACACACACACACACACACACACACACACACACACACACACACACACACACACAGAGAGAGAGAGAAGCTTTTAAGCTTTGATGTTTTATGCACACACACACTGTTAAATCCGATCATGTAAGCACTGGTATCTTTTTCAGCTTTCTGATAATACTGAGAGAGAGAGAGAGAGAGAGAGAGAGAGAGAGAAAGAGAGAAGCAAGGGAGACAGAAAAGACTTCATGACTACAGAGGAATGGTCTACAAAATTAAGCTCAGAGATAAATATCAAAGCCTTGCACCAATAAACTACATGCCGATCAACAGATTCCCTTTTGAGGCGAGCGCCGAGAGTTCACGTTGAGTTCAGCCTTTTTTCACACTCCAAACAGATCCAGCAACATCCACTGTTTGAGCAAATAAATCAGCTTCTCATTAGTCACACAGAGACACATGTTTGGAGTAAGATCACTCACCACGT